>NW_025963562.1:1251341-1492119 GCF_910591885.1 Bombus terrestris
AATACAACGTTATACGTCATAACATAATAGTATATAACGTTATGCGTCATAGAGTGATGCAATATATCGTTATACGTCATATAGTGATGCGATATAACGTTATACCATATAACCTAATAGTATATAACGACATAACCTAATAGAATATAACGTTATACGTCATAACGTAATAGTATATAACGTTATACGTCATATAGTGATGCAATATATCGTTATACGTCCTATAGATATGCAATACAACGTTATATCTTATAACCTTACAGTATATGACGTTATACATTATAACGTAGCAGTATATAACGTTATACGTCATAACGTAATAGTATATAACGTTATACGTTATAACGTAATAGTATATAACGTTATCCGTTATAACGTAATAGTATATAACGTTATACGTCATATAGTGATGCAATATATCGTTATACGTCATATAGTGATGCAATATAACGTTATACCTCATATTGTGATGCGATATACATTTATACGTTATAACATAATTGTATATAACGTGATACGTCATAACGTAATAGTATATAACGTTATACGTCATATAGTGATGCAATATATCGTTATACGACCGAAAGAGAGGCAATAAAACGTTATACGTCATATAGTGATTCGATATAACGTTATACCATATAACCTAATAGTATATAAAGTTATACGACATAACGTAATAGAATATAACGATATACGTAATAACGTAATAGTATATAACGTTATAGGTCATATGGTGGTGCAATATAACGTTAAACGTTATAACGTAATAGTATTAAACATCGTACGTCATATAGTGATGCGATATAACGTTATACGTAATAACGTAATAGTATATAACGTTATACGTCATATAGTGGTTGCAATATAACGTTATAGGTCCTATAGTGATGGAATATAACGTTATACATTATAACGTACTAGTATATAACGTTATGCATCATATAGTAATGCAACATAACGCTAAACGTTATAACGTAATAGTATAAAACATCGTACGTCATATAGTGATGCGATATAGCGTTATACGTAATAACGTAATAGTATATAACGTTTTACGTCATAACGTAATAGTATATAACGTTATACGTCATATAGTGATACAATATATCGTTATACGACCGAAAGAGAGGCAATAAAACGTTATACGTCATATAGTGATGCGATATAACGTTATACGTCATAACGTAATAGTATATAACGCTATACGTAATAACGTAATAGTATATAACGCTATACGTCATATAGTGGTGCACTATAACGTTATAGGTCCTACAGTGATGGAATATAACGTTATACGTCATATAGTGGTGCAATATAACGTTAAACGTTATAACGTAATAGTATAAAACATCGTACGTCATATAGTGATGCGATATAACGCTAAACGTAATAACGTAATGGTATATAACGCTATACGTCATATAGTGGTGCACTATAACGTTATAGGTCCTACAGTGATGGAATATAACGTTATACATTATAACGTAATAGTATATAACTTTATACGCCATATAGTGATGCAATATATCGTTATACGTCATATAGTGATGCGATATAACGTTATAGGTCCTATAGTGATGGAATATAACGTTATAGTATATAACGCAATAGTACATAACGTTATACGTCATAACGTAATAGTATATAACGTTATACGTCATATAGTGGTGCAATATCACGTTAAAGGCCTTATAGTGATGGAATATAACGTTATACATTATAACGTAATAGTATATAACGTATACGTCATAACGTAATAGTATATAACGTTATACGTCATAACGTAATAGTATATAACGTTATACGTCATACAGTGGTGCAATATAACGTTATAGGTCTTATAGTGATGGCATATAACGTTATACATTATAACGTAATAGTATATAACGTTTTACGTCGTAACGTAATAGTATATAACGTTATACGTCATAACGTAATAGTATATAACGTTATAGGTCATATAGTGGTGCAATATAACGTTATAGGTCTCACAGTGATGGAATATAACGTTATACATTATAACGTAATAGTATATAACGTTATACGTCATAACGTAATAGTATATAACGTTATACGTTATAACGTAATAGTATATAACGTTATACGTCATATAGTGATGCAATATATCGTTATACGACCGAAAGAGAGGCAATAAAACGTTATACGTCATATAGTGATGCGATATAACGTTATACGTAATAACGTAATAGTATATGACCTGATACGCAATATTGTGATGCAATATATCGTTATACGGCCTATAGTTATGCAATACAACGTTATACCTTATAACCTTACAGTACATGACGTTATACCTTATAACGTAATAGTATACGTTATACGTCACAACGTAATTGTATATAACGTTATACGTTATAACGTAATAGTATATAACGTTATACGTCATATAGTGGTGCAATATATCGTTATACGTCATATAATGATTCGATATAATGTTATACAATATAACCTAATAGTATGTAACGTTATACGACATAACGTAATAGAATATAACGTTATAGGTTATAACGTAATAGTATATAACGTTATACCTCATATTGTGATGCGATATAACTTTATACGTTATAACATAATTGTATACAACGTGATACGTCATAACGTAATAGTATATAACGTTATACGTCATATAGTGATGCAATATATCGCTATACGACAGAAAGAGAGGCAATAAAACGTTATACGTCATATAGTGATGCGATATAACGTTATACGTAATAACGTAATAGTGTATAACGTTATACGCCATATTGTGATGCAATATATCGTTATTAGTCCTATAGATATGCAATACAACGTTATACCTTATAACCTAACAGTATATGACGTTATACCTTATAACGTAATAGTATATAACGTTATACGTCATAACGTAATAGTATATAACGTTATACGCCACATAGTGATGCAATATATCGTTATACGTCATATAGTGATGCAATATAATGTTATACTTCATATTGTGATGCGATATAATTTTATACATTATAACGTAATAGTATGTAACGTTATACGTAATAACGTAATAGTATATAACGTTATACGTCATATAGAGGTGCAATATAACGTTAAACGTTATAACGTAATAGTATAAAACATCGTACGTCATATAGTGATGCGATATAACGTTATACGTAATGACGTAATGGTATATAACGCTATACGTCATTTAGTGGTGCACTATAACGTTATAGGTCCTACAGTGATGGAATATAACGTTATACATTATAACGTAATAGTATATAACGTTATACGCCATATAGTGATGCAATATGTCGTTATACGTCCTATAGTTATGCAATACAACGTTATACCTTGTAACCTTATAGTATATGACGTTATACCTTATAATGTAATAGTATATAACGTTATACGTCATATAGTGATGCAATATATCGTTATGCGTCATATAGTGATGCGATATAACGTTATAGGTCCAATAGTGATGGAATATAACGTTATAGTATAAAAGGTAATAATACATAACGTTATACGTCATAACGTAATAGTATATAACGTTATACGTCATGTAGTGGTGCAATATACCGTTATAGGCCTTATAGTGATGGAATATAACGTTATACATTATAACGTAATAGTATATAACGCTATACGTCATAACGTAATAGTACATAACGTTATACGTCATAACGTAATCGTATATAACGTTATACGTCATGTAGTGGTGCAATATAACGTTATAGGCCTTATAGTGATGGAATATAACGTTATACGTCATAACGTAATAGTACATAACGTTATACGTCATAACGTAATAGTATATAACGTTATACGTCATGTAGTGGTGCAATATAACGTTATAGGCCTTATAGTGATGGATTATAACGTTATACATTATAACGTAATAGTATATAACGTTATACGTCATAACGTAATAGTATATAACGTTATACGTCACATAGTGATGCAATATATCGTTATACGTCATATAGTGATGCAATATAATGTTATACTTCATATTGTGATGCGATATAATTTTATACGTTATAACGTAATAGTATGTAACGTTATACGTAATAACGTAATAGTATATAACGTTATACGTCATATAGAGATGCAATGTAACGTTAAACGTTATAACGTAATAGTATAAAACATCGTACGTCATATAGTGATGCGATATAACGTTATATGTAATGCCGTAATGGTATATAACGCTATACGTCATATAGTGGTGCACTATAACGTTATAGGTCCTACAGTGATGGAATATAACGTTATACATTATAACGTAATAGTATATAACGTTATACGCCATATAGTTATGCAATATGTCGTCATACGTCCTATAGTTATGCAATACAACGTTATACCTTGTAACCTTATAGTATATGACGTTATACCTTATAATGTAATAGTATATAACGTTATACGTCATATAATGATGCAATATATCGTTATGCGTCATATAGTGATGCGATATAACGTTATAGGTCCTATAGTGATGGAATATAACGTTATAGTATAAAAGGTAATAATACATAACGTTATACGTCATAACGTAATAGTATATAACGTTATACGTCATGTAGTGGTGCAATATACCGTTATAGGCCTTATAGTGATGGAATATAACGTTATACATTATAACGTAATAGTATATAACGCTATACGTCATAACGTAATAGTACATAACATTATACGTCATAACGTAATAGTATATAACGTTATACGTCATAACGTAATAGTATATAACGTTATACGTCACATAGTGATGCAATATATCGTTATACGTCATATAGTGATGCAATATAATGTTATACTTCATATTGTGATGCGATATAATTTTATACGTTATAACGTAATAGTATGTAACGTTATACGTAATAACGTAATAGTATATAACGTTATACGTCATATAGAGATGCAATGTAACGTTAAACGTTATAACGTAATAGTATAAAACATCGTACGTCATATAGTGATGCGATATAACGTTATATGTAATGACGTAATGGTATATAACGCTATACGTCATATAGTGGTGCACTATAACGTTATAGGTCCTACAGTGATGGAATATAACGTTATACATTATAACGTAATAGTATATAACGTTATACGCCATATAGTGATGCAATATGTCGTTATACGTCCTATAGTTATGCAATACAACGTTATACCTTGTAACCTTATAGTATATGACGTTATACCTTATAATGTAATAGTATATAACGTTATACGTCATATAGTGATGCAATATATCGTTATGCGTCATATAGTGATGCGATATAACGTTATAGGTCCAATAGTGATGGAATATAACGTTATAGTATAAAAGGTAATAATACATAACGTTATACGTCATAACGTAATAGTATATAACGTTATACGTCATGTAGTGGTGCAATATACCGTTATAGGCCTTATAGTGATGGAATATAACGTTATACATTATAACGTAATAGTATATAACGCTATACGTCATAACGTAATAGTACATAACATTATACGTCATAACGTAATCGTATATAACGTTATACGTCATGTAGTGGTGCAATATAACGTTATAGGCCTTATAGTGATGGAATATAACGTTATACGTTATAACGTAATAGTACATAACGTTATACGTCATAACGTAATAGTATATAACGTTATACGTCATGTAGTGGTGCAATATAACGTTATAGGCCTTATAGTGATGGAATATAACGTTATTCATTATAACGTAATAGTATATAACGTTATACGTCATAACGTAATAGTACATAACGTTATACGTCATAACGTAATAGTGTATAACGATATACGTCATATAGTGGTGCACTATAACGTTATAGGTCCTACAGTGATGGAATATAACGTTATACATTATAACGTAATAGTATATAACGTTATACGCCATATAGTGATGCAATATGTCGTTATACGTCCTATAGTTATGCAATACAACGTTATACCTTGTAACCTTATAGTATATGACGTTATACCTTATAATGTAATAGTATATAACCTTATACGTCATATAGTGATGCAATATATCGTTATGCGTCATATAGTGATGCGATATAACGTTATAGGTCCAATAGTGATGGAATATAACGTTATAGTATAAAAGGTAATAATACATAACGTTATACGTCATAACGTAATAGTATATAACGTTATACGTCATGTAGTGGTGCAATATACCGTTATAGGCCTTATAGTGATGGAATATAACGTTATACATTATAACGTAATAGTATATAACGCTATACGTCATAACGTAATAGTACATAACGTTATACGTCATAACGTAATCGTATATAACGTTATACGTCATGTAGTGGTGCAATATAACGTTATAGGCCTTATAGTGATGGAATATAACGTTATACGTCATAACGTAATAGTACATAACGTTATACGTCATAACGTAATAGTATATAACGTTATACGTCATGTAGTGGTGCAATATAACGTTATAGGCCTTATAGTGATGGATTATAACGTTATACATTATAACGTAATAGTATATAACGTTATACGTCATAACGTAATAGTACATAACGTTATACGTCATAACGTAATAGTATATAACGATATACGTCATATAGTGGTGCACTATAACGTTATAGGTCCTACAGTGATGGAATATAACGTTATACATTATAACGTAATAGTATATAACGTTATACGCCATATAGTGATGCAATATGTCGTTATACGTCCTATAGTTATGCAATACAACGTTATACCTTGTAACCTTATAGTATATGACGTTATACCTTATAATGTAATAGTATATAACGTTATACGTCATATAGTGATGCAATATGTCGTTATACGTCCTATAGTTATGCAATACAACGTTATACCTTGTAACCTTATAGTATATGACGTTATACCTTATAATGTAATAGTATATAACGTTATACGTCATATAGCGATGCAATATATCGTTATGCGTCATATAGTGATGCGATATAACGTTATAGGTCCTATAGTGATGGAATATAACGTTATAGTATAAAAGGTAATAATACATAACGTTATACGTCATAACGTAATAGTATATAACGTTATACGCCATGTAGTGGTGCATTATACCGTTATAGGCCTTATAGTGATGGAATATAACGTTATACATTATAACGTAATATTATATAACGCTATACGTCATAACGTAATAGTACATAACGTTATACGTCATAACGTAATCGTATATAACGTTATACGTCATGTAGTGGTGCAATATAACGTTATAGTCCTTATAGTGATGGAATATAACGTTATACGTCATAACGTAATAGTACATAACGTTATACGTCATAACGTAATAGTATATAACGTTATACGTCATGTAGTGGTGCAATATAACGCTATAGGCCTTATAGTGATGGAATATAACGTTATACATTATAACGTAATAGTATATAACGTTATACGTCATAACGTAATAGTACATAACGTTATACGTCATAACGGAATAGTAAATAACGTTATACGTCATATAGTGGTGCAATATAACGTTTTAGGTCTCATAGTGATGGAATATAACGTTATACATTATAACGTAATAGTATATAACGATATACGTCATATCGTAATAGTATATAACGTTATACGTAATAACGTAATAGTATGTAACGTTATACGTCATATAGTGGTTGCAATATAACGTTATAGGTCCTATAGTGATAGAATATAACGTTATACATTATAACGTAATAGTATATAACGTTATGCATCATATAGTAATGCAACATAACGCTAAACGTTATAACGTAACAGTATAAAACATCGTACGTCATATAGTGATGCGATATAGCGTTATACGTAATAACGTAATAGTATATAACGTTTTACGTCATAACGTAATAGTATATAACGTTGTACGTCATATAGTGGTGCAATATAACGTTATAGGTCCTATAGTGATGGAATATAACGTTATACATTATAACGTAATAGTATATAACGTTATACGTTATAACGTAATAGCATATAACGTTACACGTCATATAGTGATGCGATATAACGTTATAGGCAATATATAACGTTAAGCAATATATCGTCATATTGTGATGCAATATAATGTTATGCCTCATATTGTGATGCGATATAATTTTATATGTTATAACATAATTGTATTCAACGCGATACGTCATAACGTAATAGTATATAACGTTATACGTCATATAGTGATGCAATATATCGTTATACGACCGAAAGAGAGGCAATAAAACGTTATACGTCATATAGTGATGCGATATAACGTTATACGTCATAACGTAATAGCATATAACGCTATACGTAATAACGTAATAGTATATAACGCTATACGTCATATAGTGGTGCACTATAACGTTATAGGTCCTACAGTGATGGAATATAACGTTATACGTCATATAGTGGTGCAATATAACGTTAAACGTTATAACGTAATAGTATAAAACATCGTACGTCATATAGTGATGCGACATAACGTTAAACGTAATAACGTAATGGTATATAACGCTTTACGTCATATAGTAGTGCACTATAACGTTATAGGTCCTACAGTGATGGAATATAACGTTATACATTATAACGTAATAGTATATAACGTTATACGCCATATAGTGATGCAATATATCGTTATACGTCCTATAGTTATGCAATACAACGTTATACCTTATAACCTAATAGCATATGACGTTATTCCTTATAATGTAATAGTATATAACGTTATACGTCATATAGTGATGGAATATATCGTTATACGTCATATAGTGATGCGATATAACGTTATAGGTCCTATAGTGATGGAATATAACGTTATAGGTCGTATAGAGATGGAATACAACGTTATAGTATATAACGTAATAGTATATAACGTTATAACTTATAACGTAATAGTATATAACGTTATAGGTCATATAGTGGTGCAATATAGCGTTACAGGACCTATAGTGATGGAATATAACGTTATACATTATAACGTACTAGTTTATAACTTTATACGCCATATAGTGTTGCAATATATCGTTATAGGTCCAATAGAGATGCAATATAACGATATACGCCATATAGTGATGGAATATAACGTTATACACTATAACGTAATAGTTTATAACTTTATACGCCATATAGTGATGCAATATATCTTTATACGTCATATAGAGATGCACTAGAACGATATACGCCATATAGTGATGGAATATAACGTTATTCATTATAACGTAATAGTTTATAAGTTTATACGCCATATAGTGATGCAATATATCGTTATACGTCCTATAGTGATGCAATATATCGTTATACGTCCTACAGTTATGCAATACAACGTTATTCCTTATAACCTAACAGTATATGACGTTATACCTTATAACGTAATAGTATATAACGTTATACGTCAAAACGTAATAGTATATAACGTTATACGTCATATAGAGGTGCAATGTAACGTTAAACGTTATAACGTAATAGTATAAAACATCGTACGTCATGTAGTGATGAGATATAACGTTATACGTAATAACGTAATAGTATATAACGTTATACGACATATAGTGGTGCACTATAACGTTATAGGTCCTACAGTGATGGAATATAACGTTGTACATTATAACGTAATAGTATATAACGCTATACGTCATATAGAGACGCAATATAACGATATACGCCCAATAGTGATGGAATATAACGTTATACATTATAACGTAATAGTGTATAAGTTTATACGCCATATAGTGATGCAATATAACGTTATACGTCCTATAGTGATGCAATACAACGTTATACGTCATAACATAATAGTATATAACGTTATACGTCATAGAGTGATGCAATATATCGTTATACGTCATATAGTGATGCGATATAACGTTATACCATATAACCTAATAGTATATAACGACATAACCTAATAGAATATAACGTTATAGGTTATAACGTAATAGTATATAACGTTATACGTCATATAGTGATGCAATATATCGTTATACGTCCTATAGATATGCAATACAACGTTATATCTTATAACCTTACAGTATATGACGTTATACATTATAACGTAGCAGTATATAACGTTATACGTCATAACGTAATAGTATATAACGTTATACGTTATAACGTAATAGTATATAACGTTATACGTTATAACGAAATAGTATATAACGTTATACGTCATATAGTGATGCAATATATCGTTATACGTCATATAGTGATGAAATATAACGTTATACCTCATATTGTGATGCGATATACATTTATACGTTATAACATAATTGTATATAACGTGATACGTCATAACGTAATAGTATATAACGTTATACGTCATATAGTGATGCAATATATCGTTATACGACCGAAAGAGAGGCAATAAAACGTTATACGTCATATAGTGATTCGATATAACGTTATACCATATAACCTAATAGTATATAAAGTTATACGACATAACGTAATAGAATATAACGATATACGTAATAACGTAATAGTATATAACGCTATACGTCATATAGTGGTGCACTATAACGTTATAGGTCCGACAGTGATGGAATATAACGTTATACAATATAACGTAATAGTATATAACGTTATACGTCATAACGTAATAGTATATAACGTTATAGGCCTTATAGTGATGGCATATAACGTTATACATTATAACGTAATAGTATATAACGTTTTACGTCATAACGTAATAGTATATAACGTTATACGTCATAACGTAATAGTATATAACGTTATGCATCATATAGTAATGCAATATAACGCTAAACGTTATAACGTAATAGTATAAAACATCGTACGTCATATAGTGTTGCGATATAACGTTATACGTAATAACGTAATAGTGTATAACGTTTTACGTCATAACGTAATAGTATATAACGTTGTACGTCATATAGTGGTGCAATATAACGTTATAGGTCTCATAGTGATGGAATATAACGTTATACATTATAACGTAATAGTATATAACGTTATACGTCATAACGTAATAGTATATAACGTTATAGGTCATATGGTGGTGCAATATAACGTTAAACGTTATAACGTAATAGTATAAAACATCGTACGTCATATAGTGTTGCGATATAACGTTATACGTAATAACGTAATAGTATATAACGTTTTACGTCATAACGTAATAGTATATAACGTTGTACGTCATATAGTGGTGCAATATAACGTTATAGGTCTCATAGTGATGGAATATAACGTTATACATTATAACGTAATAGTATATAACGTTATACGTCATAACGTAATAGTATATAACGTTATAGGTCATATGGTGGTGCAATATAACGTTAAACGTTATAACGTAATAGTATAAAACATCGTACGTCATATAGTGATGCGATATAGCGTTATACGTAATAACGTAATAGTATATAACGTTATACGTCATATAGTGGTTGCAATATAACGTTATAGGTCCTATAGTGATGGAATATAACGTTATACATTATAACGTAATAGTATATAACGTTATGCATCATATAGTAATGCAACATAACGCTAAACGTTATAACGTAATAGTATAAAACATCGTACGTCATATAGTGATGCGATATAGCGTTATACGTAATAACGTAATAGTATATAACGTTTTACGTCATAACGTAATAGTATATAACGTTGTACGTCATATAGTGATACAATATATCGTTATACGACCGAAAGAGAGGCAATAAAACGTTATACGTCATATAGTGGTGCAATATAACGTTAAACGTTATAACGTAATAGTATAAAACATCGTACGTCATATAGTCATGCGATATAACGCTAAACGTAATAACGTAATGGTATATAACGCTATACGTCATATAGTGGTGCACTATAACGTTATAGGTCCTACAGTGATGGAATATAACGTTATACATTATAACGTAATAGTATATAACGTTATACGCCATATAGTGATGCAATATATCGTTATACGTCATATAGTGATGCGATATAACGTTATAGGTCCTATAGTGATGGAATATAACGTTATAGTATATAACGCAATAGTACATAACGTTATACGTCATAACGTAATAGTATATAACGTTATACGTCATATAGTGGTGCAATATCACGTTAAAGGCCTTATAGTGATGGAATATAACGTTATACATTATAACGTAATAGTATATAACGTATACGTCATAACGTAATAGTATATAACGTTATACGTCATAACGTAATAGTATATAACGTTATACGTCATACAGTGGTGCAATATAACGTTATAGGTCTTATAGTGATGGCATATAACGTTATACATTATAACGTAATAGTATATAACGTTTTACGTCGTAACGTAATAGTATATAACGTTATACGTCATAACGTAATAGTATATAACGTTATAGGTCATATAGTGGTGCAATATAACGTTATAGGTCTCACACTGATGGAATATAACGTTATACATTATAACGTAATAGTATATAACGTTATACGTCATATAGTGGTGCAATATAACGTTATAGGTCCTATAGTGATGGAATATAACGTTATACATTATAACGTAATAGTATATAACGTTATACGTCATAACGTAATAGTATATAACGTTATACCTCATATTGTGATGCGATATAACTTTATACGATATAACATAATTGTATATAACGTGATACGTCATATAGTGGTGCAATATATCGTTATACGTCATATAGTGATGCGATATATCGTTATAGGTCCTATAGTGATGGAATATAACGTTATAGTATAAAACGTAATAATACATAACGTTATACGTCATAACGTAATAGTATATAACGTTATAACTTATAACGTAATAGTATATAACGTTATAGGTCATATAGTGGTGCAATATAGCGTTACAGGTCCTATAGTGATGGAATATAACGTTATACATTATAACGTACTAGTTTATAACTTTATACGCCATATAGTGTTGCAATATATCGTTATAGGTCCAATAGAGATGCAATATAACGATATACGCCATATAGTGATGGAATATAACGTTATACACTATAACGTAATAGTTTATAACTTTATACGCCATATAGTGATGCAATATATCTTTATACGTCATATAGAGATGCACTAGAACGATATACGCCATATAGTGATGGAATATAACGTTATTCATTATAACGTAATAGTTTATAAGTTTATACGCCATATAGTGATGCAATATATCGTTATACGTCCTATAGTGATGCAATATATCGTTATACGTCCTACAGTTATGCAATACAACGTTATTCCTTATAACCTAACAGTATATGACGTTATACCTTATAACGTAATAGTATATAACGTTATCCGTCAAAACGTAATAGTATATAACGTTATACGTCATATAGAGGTGCAATGTAACGTTAAACGTTATAACGTAATAGTATAAAACATCGTACGTCATGTAGTGATGAGATATAACGTTATACGTAATAACGTAATAGTATATAACGTTATACGTCATATAGTGGTGCACTATAACGTTATAGGTCCTACAGTGATGGAATATAACGTTGTACATTATAACGTAATAGTATATAACGCTATACGTCATATAGAGATGCAATATAACGATATACGCCCTATAGTGATGGAATATAACGTTATACATTATAACGTAATAGTGTATAAGTTTATAGGCCATATAGTGATGCAATATAACGTTATACGTCCTATAGTGATGCAATACAACGTTATACGTCATAACATAATAGTATATAACGTTATGCGTCATAGAGTGATGCAATATATCGTTATACCTCATATAGTGATGCGATATAACGTTATACCATATAACCTAATAGTATATAACGACATAACCTAATAGAATATAACGTTATAGGTTATAACGTAATAGTATATAACGTTATACGTCATATAGTGATGCAATATAACGTTATAGGTCTCACAGTGATGGAATATAACGTTATACATTATAACGTAATAGTATATAACGTTATACGTCATATAGTGGTGCAATATAACGTTATAGGTCCTATAGTGATGGAATATAACGTTATACATTATAACGTAATAGTATATAATGTTATACGTCATAACGTAATAGTATATAACGTTATACCTCATATTGTGATGCGATATAACTTTATACGATATAACATAATTGTATATAACGTGATACGTCATATAGTGGTGCAATATATCGTTATAGGTCTCACAGTGATGGAATATAACGTTATACATTATAACGTAATAGTATATAACGTTATACGTCATATAGTGGTGCAATATAACGTTATAGGTCCTATAGTGATGGAATATAACGTTATACATTATAACGTAATAGTATATAACGTTATACGTCATAACGTAATAGTATATAACGTTATACCTCATATTGTGATGCGATATAACTTTATACGATATAACATAATTGTATATAACGTGATACGTCATATAGTGGTGCAATATATCGTTATACGTCATATAGTGATGCGATATAACGTTATAGGTCCTATAGTGATGGAATATAACGTTATAGTATAAAACGTAATAATACATAACGTTATACGTCATAACGTAATAGTATATAACGTTATACGTCATATAGTGGTGCAATATAACGTTATAGGCCTTATAGTGATGGAATATAACGTTATACATTATAACGTAATAGTATATAACGTTATACGTCATAGCGTAATAGTACATAACGTTATACGTCATAACGTAATAGTATATAACGTTGTACGTCATATAGTGGTGCAATATAACGTTATAGGTCCTATAGTGATGGAATAGAACGTTATACATTATAACGTAATAGTATATAACGTTATACGTCATAACGTAATAGTACATAACGTTATACGTCATAACGTAATAGTATATAACGTTATACGTCATATAGTGGTTGCAATATAACGTTATAGGTCCTATAGTGATGGAATATAACGTTATAGTATAAAACGTAATAATACATAACGTTATACGTCATAACGTAATAGTATATACCGTTATACGTCATATAGTGGTGCACTATAACGTTATAGGTCCTACAGTGATGGAATATAACGTTATACATTATAACGTAATAGTATATAACGTTATACGCCATATAGTGATGCAATATGTCGTTATACGGCTTATAGTTATGCAATACAAAGTTATACCTTGTAATCTAATAGTATACGACGTTATACCTTACAAGGTAATAGTATATAACGTTATAGTGTCATATAGTGATGCAATATATCGTTATACGTCAAATAGTGAGGCGATATAACGTTATAGGTCCTATAGTGATGGAATATAACGTTATAGTATAAAACGTAATAGTACATAAAGTTATACGTCATAACGTAATAGTATATAACGTTATACGTCATATAGAGGTGCAATATAACGTTATAGGCCTTATAGTGATGGAATATAGCGATATACATTATAACGTAATAGTATATAACGTTATACGTCATAACGTAATAGTATATAACGTTATAGGCCTTATAGTGATGGAATATAACGTTATACATTAAAACGTAATAGTATATAACGTTATACGTCATAACGTAATAGTATATAACGTTATACATTATAACGTAATAGTATATAACGTTATGCATCATATAGTAATGCAACATAACACTAAACGTTATAACGTAATAGTATAAAACATCGTACGTCATATAGTGATGCGATATAACGTTACACGTAATAACGTAATAGTATATAACGTTTAACGTCATAACGTAATAGTATATAACGTTGTACGTCATATAGTGGTGCAATATAACGTTATAGGTCCTATAGTGATGGAATATAACGTTATACATTATAACGTAATAGTATATAACGTTATACGTTATAACCTAATAGCATATAACGTTACACGTCATATAGTGATGCGATATAACGTTATAGGCAATATATAACGTTAAGCAATATATCGTCATATAGTGATGCAATATAATGTTATGCCTCATATTGTGATGCGATATAATTTTATATGTTATAACATAATTGTATTCAACGCGATACGTCATAACGTAATAGTATATAACGTTATACGTCATATAGTGATGCAATATATCGTTATACGACCGAAAGAGAGGCAATAAAACGTTATACGTCATATAGTGATGCGATATAACGTTATACGTCATAACGTAATAGTATATAACGCTATACGTAATAACGTAATAGTATATAACGCTATACGTCATATAGTGGTGCACTATAACGTTATAGGTCCTACAGTGATGGAATATAACGTTATACGTCATATAGTGGTGCAATATAACGTTAAACGTTATAACGTAATAGTATAAAACATCGTACGTCATATAGTGATGCGACATAACGTTAAACGTAATAACGTAATGGTATATAACGCTTTACGTCATATAGTAGTGCACTATAACGTTATAGGTCCTACAGTGATGGAATATAACGTTATACATTATAACGTAATAGTATATAACGTTATACGCCATATAGTGATGCAATATATCGTTATACGTCCTATAGTTATGCAATACAACGTTATACCTTGTAACCTAATACCATATGACGTTATTCCTTATAATGTAATAGTATATAACGTTATACGTCATATAGTGATGCGATATAACGTTATAGGTCCTATAGTGATGGAATATAACGTTATAGGTCGTATAGAGATGGAATACAACGTTATAGTATATAACGTAATAGTATATAACGTTATAACTTATAACGTAATAGTATATAACGTTATAGGTCATATAGTGGTGCAATATAGCGTTACAGGACCTATAGTGATGGAATATAACGTTATACATTATAACGTACTAGTTTATAACTTTATACGCCATATAGTGTTGCAATATATCGTTATAGGTCCAATAGAGATGCAATATAACGATATACGCCATATAGTGATGGAATATAACGTTATACACTATAACGTAATAGTTTATAACTTTATACGCCATATAGTGATGCAATATATCTTTATACGTCATATAGAGATGCACTAGAACGATATACGCCATATAGTGATGGAATATAACGTTATTCATTATAACGTAATAGTTTATAAGTTTATACGCCATATAGTGATGCAATATATCGTTATACGTCCTATAGTGATGCAATATATCGTTATACGTCCTACAGTTATGCAATACAACGTTATTCCTTATAAC
Source organism: Bombus terrestris (assembly GCF_910591885.1). NCBI lineage: Eukaryota > Metazoa > Arthropoda > Insecta > Hymenoptera > Apidae > Bombus > Bombus terrestris. Next base: position 1,268,438 of record NW_025963562.1, read on the forward strand.
CTAACAGTATATGACGTTATACCTTATAACGTAATAGTATATAACGTTATCCGTCAAAACGTAATAGTATATAACGTTATACGTCATATAGAGGTGCAATGTAACGTTAAACGTTATAACGTAATAGTATAAAACATCGTACGTCATGTAGTGATGCCATATAACGTTATACGTTATAACGTAATAGCATATAACGTTATACGTCATAACGTAATAGTATATAACGTTATACGTCATATAGTGGTGCAATATAACGTTATAGGTCCTATAGTGATGGAATATAACGTTATACATTATAACGTAATAGTATATAACGTTATACGTTATAACCTAATAGCATATAACGTTACACGTCATATAGTGATGCGATATAACGTTATAGGCAATATATAACGTTAAGCAATATATCGTCATATAGTGATGCAATATAATGTTATGCCTCATATTGTGATGCGATATAATTTTATATGTTATAACATAATTGTATTCAACGCGATACGTCATAACGTAATAGTATATAACGTTATACGTCATATAGTGATGCAATATATCGTTATACGACCGAAAGAGAGGCAATAAAACGTTATACGTCATATAGTGATGCGATATAACGTTATACGTCATAACGTAATAGTATATAACGCTATACGTAATAACGTAATAGTATATAACGCTATACGTCATATAGTGGTGCACTATAACGTTATAGGTCCTACAGTGATGGAATATAACGTTATACGTCATATAGTGGTGCAATATAACGTTAAACGTTATAACGTAATAGTATAAAACATCGTACGTCATATAGTGATGCGACATAACGTTAAACGTAATAACGTAATGGTATATAACGCTTTACGTCATATAGTAGTGCACTATAACGTTATAGGTCCTACAGTGATGGAATATAACGTTATACATTATAACGTAATAGTATATAACGTTATACGCCATATAGTGATGCAATATATCGTTATACGTCCTATAGTTATGCAATACAACGTTATACCTTATAACCTAATAGTATATGACGTTATTCCTTATAATGTAATAGTATATAACGTTATACGTCATATAGTGATGCGATATAACGTTATAGGTCCTATAGTGATGGAATATAACGTTATAGGTCGTATAGAGATGGAATACAACGTTATAGTATATAACGTAATAGTATATAACGTTATAACTTATAACGTAATGGTATATAACGTTATAGGTCATATAGTGGTGCAATATAGCGTTACAGGACCTATAGTGATGGAATATAACGTTATACATTATAACGTACTAGTTTATAACTTTATACGCCATATAGTGTTGCAATATATCGTTATAGGTCCAATAGAGATGCAATATAACGATATACGCCATATAGTGATGGAATATAACGTTATACATTATAACGTAATAGTTTATAACTTTATACGCCATATAGTGATGCAATATATCTTTATACGTCATATAGAGATGCACTAGAACGATATACGCCATATAGTGATGGAATATAACGTTATTCATTATAACGTAATAGTTTATAAGTTTATACGCCATATAGTGATGCAATATATCGTTATACGTCCTATAGTGATGCAATATATCGTTATACGTCCTACAGTTATGCAATACAACGTTATTCCTTATAACCTAACAGTATATGACGTTATACCTTATAACGTAATAGTATATAACGTTATCCGTCAAAACGTAATAGTATATAACGTTATACGTCATATAGAGGTGCAATGTAACGTTAAACGTTATAACGTAATAGTATAAAACATCGTACGTCATGTAGTGATGAGATATAACGTTATACGTAATAACGTAATAGTATATAACGTTATACGACATATAGTGGTGCACTATAACGTTATAGGTCCTACAGTGATGGAATATAACGTTGTACATTATAACGTAATAGTATATAACGCTATACGTCATATAGAGACGCAATATAACGATATACGCCCTATAGTGATGGAATATAACGTTATACATTATAACGTAATAGTGTATAAGTTTATACGCCATATAGTGATGCAATATAACGTTATACGTCCTATAGTGATGCAATACAACGTTATACGTCATAACATAATAGTATATAACGTTATACGTCATAGAGTGATGCAATATATCGTTATACGTCATATAGTGATGCGATATAACGTTATACCATATAACCTAATAGTATATAACGACATAACCTAATAGAATATAACGTTATAGGTTATAACGTAATAGTATATAACGTTATACGTCATATAGTGATGCAATATATCGTTATACGTCCTATAGATATGCAATACAACGTTATATCTTATAACCTTACAGTATATGACGTTATACATTATAACGTAGCAGTATATAACGTTATACGTCATAACGTAATAGTATATAACGTTATACGTTATAACGTAATAGTATATAACGTTATACGTCATAACGTAATAGTATATAACGTTATACGTCATATAGTGATGCAATATATCGTTATACGTCATATAGTGATGCAATATAACGTTATACCTCATATTGTGATGCGATATACATTTATACGTTATAACATAATTGTATATAACGTGATACGTCATAACGTAATAGTATATAACGTTATACGTCATATAGTGATGCAATATATCGTTATACGACCGAAAGAGAGGCAATAAAACGTTATATGTCATATAGTGATTCGATATAACGTTATACCATATAACCTAATAGTATATAAAGTTATACGACATAACGTAATAGAATATAACGATATACGTAATAACGTAATAGTATATAACGCTATACGTCATATAGTGGTGCACTATAACGTTATAGGTCCTACAGTGATGGAATATAACGTTATACAATATAACGTAATAGTATATAACGTTATACGTCATAACGTAATAGTATATAACGTTATAGGCCTTATAGTGATGGCATATAACGTTATACATTATGAGGTAATAGTATATAACGTTTTACGTCATAACGTAATAGTATATAACGTTATACGTCATAACGTAATAGTATATAACGTTATGCATCATATAGTAATGCAATATAACGCTAAACGTTATAACGTAATAGTATAAAACATCGTACGTCATATAGTGTTGCGATATAACGTTATACGTAATAACGTAATAGTGTATAACGTTTTACGTCATAACGTAATAGTATATAACGTTGTACGTCATATAGTGGTGCAATATAACGTTATAGGTCTCATAGTGATGGAATATAACGTTATACATTATAACGTAATAGTATATAACGTTATACGTCATAACGTAATAGTATATAACGTTATAGGTCATATGGTGGTGCAATATAACGTTTAGCGTTATAACGTAATAGTATAAAACATCGTACGTCATATAGTGTTGCGATATAACGTTATACGTAATAACGTAATAGTATATAACGTTTTACGTCATAACGTAATAGTATATAACGTTGTACGTCATATAGTGGTGCAATATAACGTTATAGGTCTCATAGTGATGGAATATAACGTTATACATTATAACGTAATAGTATATAACGTTATACGTCATAACGTAATAGTATATAACGTTATAGGTCATATGGTGGTGCAATATAACGTTAAACGTTATAACGTAATAGTATAAAACATCGTACGTCATATAGTGATGCGATATAGCGTTATACGTAATAACGTAATAGTATATAACGTTATACGTCATATAGTGGTTGCAATATAACGTTATAGGTCCTATAGTGATGGAATATAACGTTATACATTATAACGTACTAGTATATAACGTTATGCATCATATAGTAATGCAACATAACGCTAAACGTTATAACGTAATAGTATAAAACATCGTACGTCATATAGTGATGCGATATAGCGTTATACGTAATAACGTAATAGTATATAAGGTTTTACGTCATAACGTAATAGTATATAACGTTGTACGTCATATAGTGATACAATATATCGTTATACGACCGAAAGAGAGGCAATAAAACGTTATACGTCATATAGTGGTGCAATATAACGTTAAACGTTATAACGTAATAGTATAAAACATCGTACGTCATATAGTCATGCGATATAACGCTAAACGTAATAACGTAATGGTATATAACGCTATACGTCATATAGTGGTGCACTATAACGTTATAGGTCCTACAGTGATGGAATATAACGTTATACATTATAACGTAATAGTATATAACGTTATACGCCATATAGTGATGCAATATATCGTTATACGTCATATAGTGATGCGATATAACGTTATAGGTCCTATAGTGATGGAATATAACGTTATAGTATATAACGCAATAGTACATAACGTTATACGTCATAACGTAATAGTATATAACGTTATACGTCATATAGTGGTGCAATATCACGTTAAAGGCCTTATAGTGATGGAATATAACGTTATACATTATAACGTAATAGTATATAACGTATACGTCATAACGTAATAGTATATAACGTTATACGTCATAACGTAATAGTATATAACGTTATACGTCATACAGTGGTGCAATATAACGTTATAGGTCTTATAGTGATGGCATATAACGTTATACATTATAACGTAATAGTATATAACGTTTTACGTCGTAACGTAATAGTATATAACGTTATACGTCATAACGTAATAGTATATAACGTTATAGGTCATATAGTGGTGCAATATAACGTTATAGGTCTCACACTGATGGAATATAACGTTATACATTATAACGTAATAGTATATAACGTTATACGTCATATAGTGGTGCAATATAACGTTATAGGTCCTATAGTGATGGAATATAACGTTATACATTATAACGTAATAGTATATAACGTTATACGTCATAACGTAATAGTATATAACGTTATGACGTATAACGTAATAGTATATAACGTTATAGGTCATATAGTGGTGCAATATAGCGTTACAGGTCCTATAGTGATGGAATATAACGTTATACATTATAACGTACTAGTTTATAACTTTATACGCCATATAGTGTTGCAATATATCGTTATAGGTCCAATAGAGATGCAATATAACGATATACGCCATATAGTGATGGAATATAACGTTATACACTATAACGTAATAGTTTATAACTTTATACGCCATATAGTGATGCAATATATCTTTATACGTCATATAGAGATGCACTAGAACGATATACGCCATATAGTGATGGAATATAACGTTATTCATTATAACGTAATATTTTATAAGTTTATACGCCATATAGTGATGCAATATATCGTTATACGTCCTATAGTGATGCAATATATCGTTATACGTCCTACAGTTATGCAATACAACGTTATTCCTTATAACCTAACAGTATATGACGTTATACCTTATAACGTAATAGTATATAACGTTATCCGTCAAAACGTAATAGTATATAACGTTATACGTCATATAGAGGTGCAATGTAACGTTAAACGTTATAACGTAATAGTATAAAACATCGTACGTCATGTAGTGATGAGATATAACGTTATACGTAATAACGTAATAGTATATAACGTTATACGTCATATAGTGGTGCACTATAACGTTATAGGTCCTACAGTGATGGAATATAACATTGTACATTATAACGTAATAGTATATAACGCTATACGTCATATAGAGATGCAATATAACGATATACGCCCTATAGTGATGGAATATAACGTTATACATTATAACGTAATAGTGTATAAGTTTATAGGCCATATAGTGATGCAATATAACGTTATACGTCCTATAGTGATGCAATACAACGTTATACGTCATAACATAATAGTATATAACGTTATGCGTCATAGAGTGATGCAATATATCGTTATACGTCATATAGTGATGCGATATAACGTTATACCATATAACCTAATAGTATATAACGACATAACCTAATAGAATATAACGTTATAGGTTATAACGTAATAGTATATAACGTTATACGTCATATAGTGATGCAATATATCGTTATACGTCCTATAGATATGCAATACAACGTTATACCTTATAACCTTACAGTATATGACGTTATACATTATAACGTAGCAGTATATAACGTTATACGTCATAACGTAATAGTATATAACGTTATACGTTATAACGTAATAGTATATAACGTTATACGTTATAACGTAATAGTATATAACGTTATACGTCATATAGTGATGCAATATATCGTTATACGTCATATAGTGATGCAATATAACGTTATACCTCATATTGTGATGCGATAAAGATTTATACGTTATAACATAATTGTATATAACGTGATACGTCATAACGTAATAGTATATAACGTTATACGTCATATAGTGATGCAATATATCGTTATACGACCGAAAGAGAGGCAATAAAACGTTATATGTCATATAGTGATTCGATATAACGTTATACCATATAACCTAATAGTATATAAAGTTATACGACATAACGTAATAGAATATAACGATATACGTAATAACGTAATAGTATATAACGCTATACGTTATATAGTGGTGCACTATAACGTTATAGGTCCTACAGTGATGGAATATAACGTTATACATTATAACGTAATAGTATATAACGTTTTACGTCGTAACGTAATAGTATATAACGTTATACGTCATAACGTAATAGTATATAACGTTATAGGTCATATAGTGGTGCAATATAACGTTATAGGTCTCACAGTGATGGAATATAACGTTATACATTATAACGTAATAGTATATAACGTTATACGTCATATAGTGGTGCAATATAACGTTATAGGTCCTATAGTGATGGAATATAACGTTATACATTATAACGTAATAGTATATAACGTTATACGTCATAACGTAATAGTATATAACGTTATACCTCATATTGTGATGCGATATAACTTTATACGATATAACATAATTGTATATAACGTGATACGTCATATAGTGGTGCAATATATCGTTATACGTCATATAGTGATGCGATATAACGTTATAGGTCCTATAGTGATGGAATATAACGTTATAGTATAAAACGTAATAATACATAACGTTATACGTCATAACGTAATAGTATATAACGTTATACGTCATATAGTGGTGCAATATAACGTTATAGGCCTTATAGTGATGGAATATAACGTTATACATTATAACGTAATAGTATATAACGTTATACGTCATAACGTAATAGTACATAACGTTATACTTCATAACGTAATAGTATATAACGTTGTACGTCATATAGTGGTGCAATATAACGTTATAGGTCCTATAGTGATGGAATATAACGTTATACATTATAACGTAATAGTATATAACGTTATACGTCATAACGTAATAGTACATAACGTTATACGTCATAACGTAATAGTATATAACGTTATACGTCATATAGTGGTTGCAATATAACGTTATAGGTCCTATAGTGATGGAATATAACGTTATAGTATAAAACGTAATAATACATAACGTTATACGTCATAACGTAATAGTATATACCGTTATACGTCATATAGTGGTGCACTATAACGTTATAGGTCCTACAGTGATGGAATATAACGTTATACATTATAACGTAATAGTATATAACGTTATACGCCATATAGTGATGCAATATGTCGTTATACGGCCTATAGTTATGCAATACAAAGTTATACCTTGTAATCTAATAGTATACGACGTTATACCTTACAAGGTAATAGTATATAACGTTATAGTGTCATATAGTGATGCAATATATCGTTATACGTCAAATAGTGAGGCGATATAACGTTATAGGTCCTATAGTGATGGAATATAACGTTATAGTATAAAACGTAATAGTACATAAAGTTATACGTCATAACGTAATAGTATATAACGTTATACGTCATATAGAGGTGCAATATAACGTTATAGGCCTTATAGTGATGGAATATAACGATATACATTATAACGTAATAGTATATAACGTTATACGTCATAACGTAATAGTATATAACGTTATAGGCCTTATAGTGATGGAATATAACGTTATACATTAAAACGTAATAGTATATAACGTTATACGTCATAACGTAATAGTATATAACGTTATACATTATAACGTAATAGTATATAACGTTATGCATCATATAGTAATGCAACATAACGCTAAACGTTATAACGTAATAGTATAAAACATCGTACGTCATATAGTGATGCGATATAACGTTATACGTAATAACGTAATAGTATATAACGTTTTACGTCATAACGTAATAGTATATAACGTTGTACGTCATATAGTGGTGCAATATAACGTTATAGGTCCTATAGTGATGGAATATAACGTTATACATTATAACGTAATAGTATATAACGTTATACGTTATAACGTAATAGTATATAACGTTATACGTCGTATAGTGATGCAATATATCGTTATACGTCATATAGTGATGCAATATAATGTTATACCTCATATTGTGAAGCGATATAATTTTATACGTTATAACATAATTGTATACAACGCGATACGTCATAACGTAATAGTATATAATGTTATACGTCATACAGTGATGCAATATATCGTTATACGACCGAAAGAGAGGCAATAAAACGTTATACGTCATATAGTGATGCGATATAACGTTATACGTCATAACGTAACAGTATATAACGTTATACGTAATAACGTAATAGTATACAACGCTATACGTCATATAGTGGTGCACTATAACGTTATAGGTCCTACAGTGATGGGATATAACGTTATACGTCATATAGTGGTGCATTATAACGTTAAAAGTTATAACGTAATACTATAAAACATCGTACGTCATATAGTGATGCGATATAACGTTAAACGTAATAACGTAATGGTATATAACGCTATACGTCATATAGTGGTGCACTATAACGTTATAGGTCCTACAGTGATGGAATATAACGTTATACATTATAACGTAATAGTATATAACGTTATAGGTCATATAGTGGTGCAATATAGCGTTACAGGTCCTATAGTGATGGAATATAACGTTATACATTATAACGTACTAGTTTATAACTTTATACGCCATATAGTGTTGCAATATATCGTTATAGGTCCAATAGAGATGCAATATAACGATATACGCCATATAGTGATGGAATATAACGTTATACACTATAACGTAATAGTTTATAACTTTATACGCCATATAGTGATGCAATATATCTTTATACGTCATATAGAGATGCACTAGAACGATATACGCCATATAGTGATGGAATATAACGTTATTCATTATAACGTAATAGTTTAAAAGTTTATACGCCATATAGTGATGCAATATATCGTTATACGTCCTATAGTGATGCAATATATCGTTATACGTCCTACAGTTATGCAATACAACGTTATTCCTTATAACCTAACAGTATATGACGTTATACCTTATAACGTAATAGTATATAACGTTATCCGTCAAAACGTAATAGTATATAACGTTATACGTCATATAGAGGTGCAATGTAACGTTAAACGTTATAACGTAATAGTATAAAACATCGTACGTCATGTAGTGATGAGATATAACGTTATACGTAATAACGTAATAGTATATAACGTTATACGTCATATAGTGGTGCACTATAACGTTATAGGTCCTACAGTGATGGAATATAACGTTGTACATTATAACGTAATAGTATATAACGCTATACGTCATATAGAGATGCAATATAACGATATACGCCCTATAGTGATGGAATATAACGTTATACATTATAACGTAATAGTGTATAAGTTTATAGGCCATATAGTGATGCAATATAACGTTATACGTCCTATAGTGATGCAATACAACGTTATACGTCATAACATAATAGTATATAACGTTATGCGTCATAGAGTGATGCAATATATCGTTATACGTCATATAGTGATGCGATATAACGTTATACCATATAACCTAATAGTATATAACGACATAACCTAATAGAATATAACGTTATAGGTTATAACGTAATAGTATATAACGTTATACGTCATATAGTGATGCAATATAACGTTATAGGTCTCACAGTGATGGAATATAACGTTATACATTATAACGTAATAGTATATAACGTTATACGTCATATAGTGGTGCAATATAACGTTATAGGTCCTATAGTGATGGAATATAACGTTATACATTATAACGTAATAGTATATAACGTTATACGTCATAACGTAATAGTATATAACGTTATACCTCATATTGTGATGCGATATAACTTTATACGATATAACATAATTGTATATAACGTGATACGTCATATAGTGGTGCAATATAACGTTATAGGTCCTATAGTGATGGAATATAACGTTATACATTATAACGTAATAGTATATAACGTTATACGTCATAACGTAATAGTATATAACGTTATACCTCATATTGTGATGCGATATAACTTTATACGATATAACATAATTGTATATAACGTGATACGTCATATAGTGGTGCAATATATCGTTATACGTCATATAGTGATGCGATATAACGTTATAGGTCCTATAGTGATGGAATATAACGATATAGTATAAAACGTAATAATACATAACGTTATACGTCATAACGTAATAGTATATAACGTTATACGTCATATAGTGGTGCAATATAACGTTATAGGACTTATAGTGATGGAATATAACGTTATACATTATAACGTAATAGTATATAACGTTATACGTCATAACGTAATAGTACATAACGTTATACGTCATAACGTAATAGTATATAACGTTGTACGTCATATAGTGGTGCAATATAACGTTATAGGTCCTATAGTGATGGAATAGAACGTTATACATTATAACGTAATAGTATATAACGTTATACGTCATAACGTAATAGTACATAACGTTATACGTCATAACGTAATAGTATATAACGTTATACGTCATATAGTGGTTGCAATATAACGTTATAGGTCCTATAGTGATGGAATATAACGTTATAGTATAAAACGTAATAATACATAACGTTATACGTCATAACGTAATAGTATATACCGTTATACGTCATATAGTGGTGCACTATAACGTTATAGGTCCTACAGTGATGGAATATAACGTTATACATTATAACGTAATAGTATATAACGTTATACGCCATATAGTGATGCAATATGTCGTTATACGGCTTATAGTTATGCAATACAAAGTTATACCTTGTAATCTAATAGTATACGACGTTATACCTTACAAGGTAATAGTATATAACGTTATAGTGTCATATAGTGATGCAATATATCGTTATACGTCAAATAGTGAGGCGATATAACGTTATAGGTCCTATAGCGATGGAATATAACGTTATAGTATAAAACGTAATAGTACATAAAGTTATACGTCATAACGTAATAGTATATAACGTTATACGTCATAACGTAATAGTACATAACGTTATACGTCATAACGTAATAGTATATAACGTTATACGTCATATAGTGGTTGCAATATAACGTTATAGGTCCTATAGTGATGGAATATAACGTTATAGTATAAAACGTAATAATACATAACGTTATACGTCATAACGTAATAGTATATACCGTTATACGTCATATAGTGGTGCACTATAACGTTATAGGTCCTACAGTGATGGAATATAACGTTATACATTATAACGTAATAGTATATAACGTTATACGCCATATAGTGATGCAATATGTCGTTATACGGCTTATAGTTATGCAATACAAAGTTATACCTTGTAATCTAATAGTATACGACGTTATACCTTACAAGGTAATAGTATATAACGTTATAGTGTCATATAGTGATGCAATATATCGTTATACGTCAAATAGTGAGGCGATATAACGTTATAGGTCCTATAGTGATGGAATATAACGTTATAGTATAAAACGTAATAGTACATAAAGTTATACGTCATAACGTAATAGTATATAACGTTATACGTCATAACGTAATAGTACATAACGTTATACGTCATAACGTAATAGTATATAACGTTATACGTCATATAGTGGTTGCAATATAACGTTATAGGTCCTATAGTGATGGAATATAACGTTATAGTATAAAACGTAATAATACATAACGTTATACGTCATAACGTAATAGTATATACCGTTATACGTCATATAGTGGTGCACTATAACGTTATAGGTCCTACAGTGATGGAATATAACGTTATACATTATAACGTAATAGTATATAACGTTATACGCCATATAGTGATGCAATATGTCGTTATACGGCTTATAGTTATGCAATATAAAGTTATACCTTGTAATCTAATAGTATACGACGTTATACCTTACAAGGTAATAGTATATAACGTTATAGTGTCATATAGTGATGCAATATATCGTTATACGTCAAATAGTGAGGCGATATAACGTTATAGGTCCTATAGTGATGGAATATAACGTTATAGTATAAACCGTAATAGTACATAAAGTTATACGTCATAACGTAATAGTATATAACGTTATACGTCATATAGAGGTGCAATATAACGTTATAGGCCTTATAGTGATGGAATATAACGATATACATTATAACGTAATAGTATATAACGTTATACGTCATAACGTAATAGTATATAACGTTATAGGCCTTATAGTGATGGAATATAACGTTATACATTATAACGTAATAGTATATAACGTTATACGTCATAACGTAATAGTATATAACGTTATACATTATAACGTAATAGTATATAACGTTATGCATCATATAGTAATGCAACATAACGCTAAACGTTATAACGTAATAGTATAAAACATCGTACGTCATATAGTGATGCGATATAACGTTATACGTAATAACGTAATAGTATATAACGTTTAACGTCATAACGTAATAGTATATAACGTTGTACGTCATATAGTGGTGCAATATAACGTTATAGGTCCTATAGTGATGGAATATAACGTTATACATTATAACGTAATAGTATATAACGTTATACGTTATAACGTAATAGCATATAACGTTACACGTCATATAGTGATGCGATATAACGTTATAGGCAATATATAACGTTAAGCAATATATCGTCATATAGTGATGCAATATAATGTTATGCCTCATATTGTGATGCGATATAATTTTATATGTTATAACATAATTGTATTCAACGCGATACGTCATAACGTAATAGTATATAACGTTATACGTCATATAGTGATGCAATATATCGTTATACGACCGAAAGAGAGGCAATAAAACGTTATACGTCATATAGTGATGCGATATAACGTTATACGTCATAACGTAATAGTATATAACGCTATACGTAATAACGTAATAGTATATAACGCTATACGTCATATAGTGGTGCACTATAACGTTATAGGTCCTACAGTGATGGAATATAACGTTATACGTCATATAGTGGTGCAATATAACGTTAAACGTTATAACGTAATAGTATAAAACATCGTACGTCATATAGTGATGCGATATAACGTTAAACGTAATAACGTAATGGTATATAACGCTTTACGTCATATAGTAGTGCACTATAACGTTATAGGTCCTACAGTGATGGAATATAACGTTATACATTATAACGTAATAGTATATAACGTTATACGTCATATAGTGGTGGAATATATCGTTATACGTCATATAGTGATGCGATATAACGTTATAGGTCCTATAGTGATGGAATATAACGTTATAGGTCGTATAGAGATGGAATACAACGTTATAGTATATAACGTAATAGTATATAACGTTATAACTTATAACGTAATAGTATATAACGTTATAGGTCATATAGTGGTGCAATATAGCGTTACAGGACCTATAGTGATGGAATATAACGTTATACATTATAACGTACTAGTTTATAACTTTATACGCCATATAGTGTTGCAATATATCGTTATAGGTCCAATAGAGATGCAATATAACGATATACGCCATATAGTGATGGAATATAACGTTATACACTATAACGTAATAGTTTATAACTTTATACGCCATATAGTGATGCAATATATCTTTATACGTCATATAGAGATGCACTAGAACGATATACGCCATATAGTGATGGAATATAACGTTATTCATTATAACGTAATAGTTTATAAGTTTATACGCCATATAGTGATGCAATATATCGTTATACGTCCTATAGTGATGCAATATATCGTTATACGTCCTACAGTTATGCAATACAACGTTATTCCTTATAACCTAACAGTATATGACGTTATACCTTATAACGTAATAGTATATAACGTTATCCGTCAAAACGTAATAGTATATAACGTTATACGTCATATAGAGGTGCAATGTAACGTTAAACGTTATAACGTAATAGTATAAAACATCGTACGTCATGTAGTGATGAGATATAACGTTATACGTAATAACGTAATAGTATATAACGTTATACGACATATAGTGGTGCACTATAACGTTATAGGTCCTACAGTGATGGAATATAACGTTGTACATTATAACGTAATAGTATATAACGCTATACGTCATATAGAGACGCAATATAACGATATACGCCCTATAGTGATGGAATATAACGTTATACATTATAACGTAATAGTGTATAAGTTTATACGCCATATAGTGATGCAATATAACGTTATACGTCCTATAGTGATGCAATACAACGTTATACGTCATAACATAATAGTATATAACGTTATGCGTCATAGTGTGATGCAATATATCGTTATACGTCATATAGTGATGCGATATAACGTTATACCATATAACCTAATAGTATATAACGACATAACCTAATAGAATATAACGTTATAGGTTATAACGTAATAGTATATAACGTTATACGTCATATAGTGATGCAATATATCGTTATACGTCCTATAGATATGCAATACAACGTTATACCTTATAACCTAACAGTATATGACGTTATACATTATAACGTAACAGTATATAACGTTATACGTCATAACGTAATAGTATATAACGTTATACGTTATAACGTAATAGTATATAACGTTATACGTTATAACGTAATAGTATATAACGTTATACGTCATATAGTGATGCAATATATCGTTATACGTCATATAGTGATGCAATATAACGTTATACCTCATATTGTGATGCGATATACATTTATACGTTATAACATAATTGTATATAACGTGATACGTCATAACGTAATAGTATATAACGTTATACGTCATATAGTGATGCAATATATCGTTATACGACCGAAAGAGAGGCAATAAAACGTTATACGTCATATAGTGATTCGATATAACGTTATACCATATAACCTAATAGTATATAAAGTTATACGACATAACGTAATAGAATATAACGATATACGTAATAACGTAATAGTATATAACGCTATACGTCATATAGTGGTGCACTATAACGTTATAGGTCCTACAGTGATGGAATATAACGTTATACAATATAACGTAATAGTATATAACGTTATACGTCATAACGTAATAGTATATAACGTTATAGGCCTTATAGTGATGGCATATAACGTTATACATTATGAGGTAATAGTATATAACGTTTTACGTCATAACGTAATAGTATATAACGTTATACGTCATAACGTAATAGTATATAACGTTATGCATCATATAGTAATGCAATATAACGCTAAACGTTATAACGTAATAGTATAAAACATCGTACGTCATATAGTGTTGCGATATAACGTTATACGTAATAACGTAATAGTGTATAACGTTTTACGTCATAACGTAATAGTATATAACGTTGTACGTCATATAGTGGTGCAATATAACGTTATAGGTCTCATAGTGATGGAATATAACGTTATACATTATAACGTAATAGTATATAACGTTATACGTCATAACGTAATAGTATATAACGTTATAGGTCATATGGTGGTGCAATATAACGTTAAACGTTATAACGTAATAGTATAAAACATCGTACGTCATATAGTGTTGCGATATAACGTTATACGTAATAACGTAATAGTATATAACGTTTTACGTCATAACGTAATAGTATTTAACGTTGTACGTCATATAGTGGTGCAATATAACGTTATAGGTCTCATAGTGATGGAATATAACGTTATACATTATAACGTAATAGTATATAACGTTATACGTCATAACGTAATAGTATATAACGTTATAGGTCATATGGTGGTGCAATATAACGTTAAACGTTATAACGTAATAGTATAAAACATCGTACGTCATATAGTGATGCGATATAACGTTATACGTAATAACGTAATAGTATATAACGTTATACGTCATATAGTGGTTGCAATATAACGTTATAGGTCCTATAGTGATGGAATATAACGTTATACATTATAACGTACTAGTATATAACGTTATGCATCATATAGTAATGCAACATAACGCTAAACGTTATAACGTAATAGTATAAAACATCGTACGTCATATAGTGATGCGATATAGCGTTATACGTAATAACGTAATAGTATATAACGTTTTACGTCATAACGTAATAGTATATAACGTTGTACGTCATATAGTGATACAATATATCGTTATACGACCGAAAGAGAGGCAATAAAACGTTATACGTCATATAGTGGTGCAATATAACGTTAAACGTTATAACGTAATAGTATAAAACATCGTACGTCATATAGTCATGCGATATAACGCTAAACGTAATAACGTAATGGTATATAACGCTATACGTCATATAGTGGTGCACTATAACGTTATAGGTCCTACAGTGATGGAATATAACGTTATACATTATAACGTAATAGTATATAACGTTATACGCCATATAGTGATGCAATATATCGTTATACGTCATATAGTGATGCGATATAACGTTATAGGTCCTATAGTGATGGAATATAACGTTATAGTATATAACGCAATAGTACATAACGTTATACGTCATAACGTAATAGTATATAACGTTATACGTCATATAGTGGTGCAATATCACGTTAAAGGCCTTATAGTGATGGAATATAACGTTATACATTATAACGTAATAGTATATAACGTATACGTCATAACGTAATAGTATATAACGTTATACGTCATAACGTAATAGTATATAACGTTATACGTCATACAGTGGTGCAATATAACGTTATAGGTCTTATAGTGATGGCATATAACGTTATACATTATAACGTAATAGTATATAACGTTTTACGTCGTAACGTAATAGTATATAACGTTATACGTCATAACGTAATAGTATATAACGTTATAGGTCATATAGTGGTGCAATATAACGTTATAGGTCTCACACTGATGGAATATAACGTTATACATTATAACGTAATAGTATATAACGTTATACGTCATATAGTGGTGCAATATAACGTTATAGGTCCTATAGTGATGGAATATAACGTTATACATTATAACGTAATAGTATATAACGTTATACGTCATAACGTAATAGTATATAACGTTATACCTCATATTGTGATGCGATATAACTTTATACGATATAACATAATTGTATATAACGTGATACGTCATATAGTGGTGCAATATATCGTTATACGTCATATAGTGATGCGATATATCGTTATAGGTCCTATAGTGATGGAATATAACGTTATAGTATAAAACGTAATAATACATAACGTTATACGTCATAACGTAATAGTATATAACGTTATAACTTATAACGTAATAGTATATAACGTTATAGGTCATATAGTGGTGCAATATAGCGTTACAGGTCCTATAGTGATGGAATATAACGTTATACATTATAACGTACTAGTTTATAACTTTATACGCCATATAGTGTTGCAATATATCGTTATAGGTCCAATAGAGATGCAATATAACGATATACGCCATATAGTGATGGAATATAACGTTATACACTATAACGTAATAGTTTATAACTTTATACGCCATATAGTGATGCAATATATCTTTATACGTCATATAGAGATGCACTAGAACGATATACGCCATATAGTGATGGAATATAACGTTATTCATTATAACGTAATATTTTATAAGTTTATACGCCATATAGTGATGCAATATATCGTTATACGTCCTATAGTGATGCAATATATCGTTATACGTCCTACAGTTATGCAATACAACGTTATTCCTTATAACCTAACAGTATATGACGTTATACCTTATAACGTAATAGTATATAACGTTATCCGTCAAAACGTAATAGTATATAACGTTATACGTCATATAGAGGTGCAATGTAACGTTAAACGTTATAACGTAATAGTATAAAACATCGTACGTCATGTAGTGATGAGATATAACGTTATACGTAATAACGTAATAGTATATAACGTTATACGTCATATAGTGGTGCACTATAACGTTATAGGTCCTACAGTGATGGAATATAACGTTGTACATTATAACGTAATAGTATATAACGCTATACGTCATATAGAGATGCAATATAACGATATACGCCCTATAGTGATGGAATATAACGTTATACATTATAACGTAATAGTGTATAAGTTTATACGCCATATAGTGATGCAATATAACGTTATACGTCCTATAGTGATGCAATACAACGTTATACGTCATAACATAATAGTATATAACGTTATGCGTCATAGAGTGATGCAATATATCGTTATACGACCGAAAGAGAGGCAATAAAACGTTATATGTCATATAGTGATTCGATATAACGTTATACCATATAACCTAATAGTATATAAAGTTATACGACATAACGTAATAGAATATAACGATATACGTAATAACGTAATAGTATATAACGCTATACGTCATATAGTGGTGCACTATAACGTTATAGGTCCTACAGTGATGGAATATAACGTTATACATTATAACGTAATAGTATATAACGTTTTACGTCGTAACGTAATAGTATATAACGTTATACGTCATAACGTAATAGTATATAACGTTATAGGTCATATAGTGGTGCAATATAACGTTATAGGTCTCACAGTGATGGAATATAACGTTATACATTATAACGTAATAGTATATAACGTTATACGTCATATAGTGGTGCAATATAACGTTATAGGTCCTATAGTGATGGAATATAACGTTATACATTATAACGTAATAGTATATAACGTTATACGTCATAACGTAATAGTATATAACGTTATACCTCATATTGTGATGCGATATAACTTTATACGATATAACATAATTGTATATAACGTGATACGTCATATAGTGGTGCAATATATCGTTATACGTCATATAGTGATGCGATATAACGTTATAGGTCCTATAGTGATGGAATATAACGTTATAGTATAAAACGTAATAATACATAACGTTATACGTCATAACGTAATAGTATATAACGTTATACGTCATATAGTGGTGCAATATAACGTTATAGGCCTTATAGTGATGGAATATAACGTTATACATTATAACGTAATAGTATATAACGTTATACGTCATAACGTAATAGTACATAACGTTATACTTCATAACGTAATAGTATATAACGTTGTACGTCATATAGTGGTGCAATATAACGTTATAGGTCCTATAGTGATGGAATATAACGTTATACATTATAACGTAATAGTATATAACGTTATACGTCATAACGTAATAGTACATAACGTTATACGTCATAACGTAATAGTATATAACGTTATACGTCATATAGTGGTTGCAATATAACGTTATAGGTCCTATAGTGATGGAATATAACGTTATAGTATAAAACGTAATAATACATAACGTTATACGTCATAACGTAATAGTATATACCGTTATACGTCATATAGTGGTGCACTATAACGTTATAGGTCCTACAGTGATGGAATATAACGTTATACATTATAACGTAATAGTATATAACGTTATACGCCATATAGTGATGCAATATGTCGTTATACGGCCTATAGTTATGCAATACAAAGTTATACCTTGTAATCTAATAGTATACGACGTTATACCTTACAAGGTAATAGTATATAACGTTATAGTGTCATATAGTGATGCAATATATCGTTATACGTCAAATAGTGAGGCGATATAACGTTATAGGTCCTATAGTGATGGAATATAACGTTATAGTATAAAACGTAATAGTACATAAAGTTATACGTCATAACGTAATAGTATATAACGTTATACGTCATATAGAGGTGCAATATAACGTTATAGGACTTATAGTGATGGAATATAACGATATACATTATAACGTAATAGTATATAACGTTATACGTCATAACGTAATAGTATATAACGTTATAGGCCTTATAGTGATGGAATATAACGTTATACATTAAAACGTAATAGTATATAACGTTATACGTCATAACGTAATAGTATATAACGTTATACATTATAACGTAATAGTATATAACGTTATGCATCATATAGTAATGCAACATAACGCTAAACGTTATAACGTAATAGTATAAAACATCGTACGTCATATAGTGATGCGATATAACGTTATACGTAATAACGTAATAGTATATAACGTTTTACGTCGTAACGTAATAGTATATAACGTTATACGTCATAACGTAATAGTATATAACGTTATAGGTCATATAGTGGTGCAATATAACGTTATAGGTCTCACAGTGATGGAATATAACGTTATACATTATAACGTAATAGTATATAACGTTATACGTCATATAGTGGTGCAATATAACGTTATAGGTCCTATAGTGATGGAATATAACGTTATACATTATAACGTAATAGTACATAACGTTATACGTCATAACGTAATAGTATATAACGTTATACCTCATATTGTGATGCGATATAACTTTATACGATATAACATAATTGTATATAACGTGATACGACATATAGTGGTGCAATATATCGTTATACGTCATATAGTGATGCGATATAACGTTATAGGTCCTATAGTGATGGAATATAACGTTATAGTATAAAACGTAATAATACATAACGTTATACGTCATAACGTAATAGTATATAACGTTATACGTCATATAGTGGTGCAATATAACGTTATAGGCCTTATAGTGATGGAATATAACGTTATACATTATAACGTAATAGTATATAACGTTATACGTCATAGCGTAATAGTACATAACGTTATACGTCATAACGTAATAGTATATAACGTTGTACGTCATATAGTGGTGCAATATAACGTTATAGGTCCTATAGTGATGGAATAGAACGTTATACATTATAACGTAATAGTATATAACGTTATACGTCATAACGTAATAGTACATAACGTTATACGTCATAACGTAATAGTATATAACGTTATACGTCATATAGTGGTTGCAATATAACGTTATAGGTCCTATAGTGATGGAATATAACGTTATAGTATAAAACGTAATAATACATAACGTTATACGTCATAACGTAATAGTATATACCGTTATACGTCATATAGTGGTGCACTATAACGTTATAGGTCCTACAGTGATGGAATATAACGTTATACATTATAACGTAATAGTATATAACGTTATACGCCATATAGTGATGCAATATGTCGTTATACGGCTTATAGTTATGCAACACAAAGTTATACCTTGTAATCTAATAGTATACGACGTTATACCTTACAAGGTAATAGTATATAACGTTATAGTGTCATATAGTGATGCAATATATCGTTATACGTCAAATAGTGAGGCGATATAACGTTATAGGTCCTATAGTGGTGGAATATAACGTTATAGTATGAAACGTAATAGTACATAAAGTTATACGTCATAACGTAATAGTATATAACGTTATACGTCATAACGTAATAGTACATAACGTTATACGTCATAACGTAATAGTATATAACGTTATACGTCATATAGTGGTTGCAATATAACGTTATAGGTCCTATAGTGATGGAATATAACGTTATAGTATAAAAAGTAATAATACATAACGTTATACGTCATAACGTAATAGTATATACCGTTATACGTCATATAGTGGTGCACTATAACGTTATAGGTCCTACAGTGATGGAATATAACGTTATACATTATAACGTAATAGTATATAACGTTATACGCCATATAGTGATGCAATATGTCGTTATACGGCTTATAGTTATGCAATACAAAGTTATACCTTGTAATCTAATAGTATACGACGTTATACCTTACAAGGTAATAGTATATAACGTTATAGTGTCATATAGTGATGCAATATATCGTTATACGTCAAATAGTGAGGCGATATAACGTTATAGGTCCTATAGTGATGGAATATAACGTTATAGTATAAAACGTAATAGTACATAAAGTTATACGTCATAACGTAATAGTATATAACGTTATACGTCATATAGAGGTGCAATATAACGTTATAGGCCTTATAGTGATGGAATATAACGTTATACATTAAAACGTAATAGTATATAACGTTATACGTCATAACGTAATAGTATATAACGTTATAGGCCTTATAGTGATGGAATATAACGTTATACATTAAAACGTAATAGTCTATAACGTTATACGTCATAACGTAATAGTATATAACGTTATACATTATAACGTAATAGTATATAACGTTATGCATCATATAGTTATGCAACATAACACTAAACGTTATAACGTAATAGTATAAAACATCGTACGTCATATAGTGATGCGATATAACGTTATACGTAATAACGTAATAGTATATAACGTTTAACGTCATAACGTAATAGTATATAACGTTGTACGTCATATAGTGGTGCAATATAACGTTATAGGTCCTATAGTGATGGAATATAACGTTATACATTATAACGTAATAGTATATAACGTTATACGTTATAACGTAATAGTATATAACGTTATACGTCATATAGTGGTGCATTATAACGTTAAAAGTTATAACGTAATACTATAAAACATCGTACGTCATATAGTGATGCGATATAACGTTAAACGTAATAACGTAATGGTATATAACGCTATACGTCATATAGTGGTGCACTATAACGTTATAGGTCCTACAGTGATGGAATATAACGTTATACATTATAACGTAATAGTATGTAACGTTATACGCCATATAGTGATGCAATATATCGTTATACGTCATATAGTGATGCGATATAACGTTATAGGTCCTATAGTGATGGAATATAACGTTATAGTATATAACGCAATAGTACATAAAGTTATACGTCATAACGTAATAGTATATAACGTTATACGTCATAACGTAATAGTATATAACGTTATACGTCATAACGTAATAGTATATAACGTTATACGTCATAACGTAATAGTATACAACGTTATAGGCCTTATAGTGATGGAATATAACGTTATACATTATAACGTAATAGTATATAACGTATACGTCATAACGTAATAGTATATAACGTTATACGTCATAACGTAATAGTATATAACGTTATACGTCATAACGTAATAGTATATAACGTTATAGGCCTTATAGTGATGGAATATAACGTTATACATTATAACGTAATAGTATATAACAATACACGTCAGAACGTAATAGTACATAACGTTATACGTCATAACGTAATAGTATATAACGTTATACGTCATAACGTAATAGTACATAACGTTATACGTCATAACGTAATAGTATATAACGTTATACGTCATAACGTAATAGTATATAACGTTATACGTCATATAGTGGTGCACTATAACGTTATAGGTCCTACAGTGATGGAACATAACGTTATACATTATAACGTAATAGTATATAACGTTATACGCCATATAGTGATGCAATATGTCGTTATACGGCTTATAGTTATGCAATACAAAGTTATACCTTGTAATCTAATAGTATACGACGTTATACCTTACAAGGTAATAGTATATAACGTTATAGTGTCATATAGTGATGCAATATATCGTTATACGTCAAATAGTGAGGCGATATAACGTTATAGGTCCTATAGTGATGGAATATAACGTTATAGTATAAAACGTAATAGTACATAAAGTTATACGTCATAACGTAATAGTATATAACGTTATACGTCATATAGAGGTGCAATATAACGTTATAGGCCTTATAGTGATGGAATATAACGATATACATTATAACGTAATAGTATATAACGTTATACGTCATAACGTAATAGTATATAACGTTATAGGCCTTATAGTGATGGAATATAACGTTATACATTAAAACGTAATAGTATATAACGTTATACGTCATAACGTAATAGTATATAACGTTATACATTATAACGTAATAGTATATAACGTTATGCATCATATAGTAATGCAACATAACGCTAAACGTTATAACGTAATAGTATAAAACATCGTACGTCATATAGTGATGCGATATAACGTTATACGTAATAACGTAATAGTATATAACGTTTTACGTCATAACGTAATAGTATATAACGTTGTACGTCATATAGTGGTGCAATATAACGTTATAGGTCCTATAGTGATGGAATATAACGTTATACATTATAACGTAATAGTATATAACGTTATACGTTATAACGTAATAGTATATAACGTTATACGTCATATAGTGGTGCATTGTAACGTTAAAAGTTATACCGTAATACTATAAAACATCGTACGTCATATAGTGATGCGATATAACGTTAAACGTAATAACGTAATGGTATATAACGCTATACGTCATATAGTGGTGCACTATAACGTTATAGGTCCTACAGTGATGGAATATAACGTTATACATTATAACGTAATAGTATGTAACGTTATACGCCATATAGTGATGCAATATATCGTTATACGTCATATAGTGATGCGATATAACATTATAGGTCCTATAGTGATGGAATATAACGTTATAGTATATAACGCAATAGTACATAACGTTATACGTCATAACGTAATAGTATATAACGTTATACGTCATAACGTAATAGTATACAACGTTATAGGCCTTATAGTGATGGAATATAACGTTATACATTATAACGTAATAGTATATAACGTATACGTCATAACGTAATAGTATATAACGTTATACGTCATAACGTAATAGTATATAACGTTATACGTCATAACGTAATAGTATATAACGTTATAGGCCTTATAGTGATGGAATATAACGTTATACATTATAACGTAATAGTATATAACAATACACGTCAGAACGTAATAGTACATAACGTTATACGTCATAACGTAATAGTATATAACGTTATACGTAATAACGTAATAGTATATAACGTTATACGTAATAACGTAATAGTATATAACGTTATACGTAATAACGTAATAGTATATAACGTTATAAATCATATAGTGGTTGCAATATAACGTTATAGGTCCTACAGTGATGGAATATAACGTTATACATTATAACGTAATAGTATATAACGTTATACGTCATAACGTAATAGTATATAACGTTATACGTCATAACGTAATAGTATATAACGTTATGCATCATATAGTAATGCAATATAACGGTAAACGTTATAACGTAATAGTATAAAACATCGCACGTCATATAGTGATGCGATATAACGTTATACGTAATAACGTAATGGTATATAACTCTATACGTCATATAGTGGTGCACTATAACGTTATAGGTCCTACAGTGATGGAATATAACGTTATACATTATAACGTAATAGTATATAACGTTATACGCCATATAGTGATGCAATATGTCGCTAGACGTCCTATAGTTATGCAATACAAAGTTATACCTTGTAATCTAATAGTATATGACGTTATACCTTACAATGTAATAGTATATAACGTTATACGTCATATAGTGATGCAACATGTCGTTATACGTCATATAGTGAGGCGATATAACGTTATAGGTCCTATAGTGATGGAATATAACGTTATAGTATAAAACGTAATAATACATAACGTTATACGTCATAACGTAATAGTATATACCGTTATACGTCATATAGTGGTGCAATATAACGTTATAGGCCTTATAATGATGGAATATAACGTTATACATTATAACGTAATAGTATATAACGTTATACGTCATAACGTAATAGTATATAACGTTATACGTCATAACGTAATAGTATATAACGTTATAGGCCTTATAGTGATGGAATATAACGTTATACATTATAACGTAATAGTATATAACGTTATACGTGATAACGTAATAGTATATAACGTTATAGGCCTTATAGTGATGGAATATAACGTTATACATTATAACGTAATAGTATATAACGTTATACGTCATAACGTAATAGTACATAACGTTATACGTCATAACGTAATAGTATATAACTTTATACGCCATAACGTAATAGTATATAACGTTATACGTAATAACGTAATAGTATATAACGTTATACGTCATATAGTGGTTGCAATATAACGTTATAGGTCCTATAGTGATGGAATATAACGTTATACATTATAAACTAATAATATATAACGTTATGCATCATATAGTAATGCAACATAACGCTAAACGTTATAACGTAATAGTATAAAACATCTTACGTCATATAGTGATGCAATATAACGTTATACGTAATAACGTAATAGTATATAACGTTTTACGTCATAACGTAATAGTATATAACGTTGTACGTCATATAGTGGTGCAATATAACGTTATAGGACCTATAGTGATGGAATATAACGTTATACATTATAACGTAATAGTATATAACGTTATACGTTATAACGTAATAGTATATATCGTTAGGCATCATATAGTAATGCAACATAACGCTAAACGTTATAACGTAATAGTATAAAACATCGTACGTCATATAGTGATGCGATATAACGTTATACGTAATAACGTAATAGTATATAACGTTTTACGTCATAACGTAATAGTATATAACGTTGTACGTCATATAGTGGTGCAATATAACGTTGTACGACCGAAAGAGAGGCAATAAAACGTTATACGTCATATAGTGATGCGATATAACGTTATACGTCATAACGTAATAGTATATAACGTTATACGTAATAACGTAATAGTATATAACGTTATACGTCATATAGTGGTTGCAATATAACGTTATAGGTCCTATAGTGATGGAATATAACGTTATACATTATAACGTAATAGTATATAACGTTATACGTCATAACGTAATAGTATATAACGTTATACGTCATAACGTAATAGTATATAACGTTATACGTCATATAGTGGTGCAATATCACGTTAAAGGCCTTAGAGTGATGGAATATAACGTTATACATTATAACGTAATAGTATATAACGTATACGTCATAACGTAATAGTATATAACGTTATACGTCATAACGTAATAGTATATAACGTTATACGTCATATAGTGGTTGCAATATAACGTTATAGGTCCTATAGTGATGGAATATAACGTTATACATTATAACGTAATAGTATATAACGTTATACGTCATAACGTAATAGTATATAACGTTATACGTAATAACGTAATAGTATACAACGCTATACGTCATATAGTGGTGCACTATAACGTTATAGGTCCTACAGTGATGGGATATAACGTTATACGTCATATAGTGGTGCATTGTAACGTTAAACGTTATAACGTAATACTATAAAACATCGTACGTCATATAGTGATGCGATATAACGTTAAACGTAATAACGTAATGGTATATAACGCTATACGTCATATAGTGGTGCACTATAACGTTATAGGTCCTACAGTGATGGAATATAACGTTATACATTATAACGTAATAGTATATAACGTTATACGCCATATAGTGATGCAATATATCGTTATACGTCATATAGTGATGCGATATAACGTTATAGGTCCTATAGTGATGGAATATAACGTTATAGTATATAACGCAATAGTACATAACGTTATACGTCATAACGTAATAGTATATAACGTTATACGTCATATAGTGGTGCAATATCACGTTAAAGGCCTTATAGTGATGGAATATAACGTTATACATTATAACGTAATAGTATATAACGTATACGTCATAACGTAATAGTATATAACGTTATACGTCATACAGTGGTGCAATATAACGTTATAGGTCTTATAGTGATGGCATATAACGTTATACATTATAACGTAATAGTATATAACGTTTTACGTCGTAACGTAATAGTATATAACGTTATACGTCATAACGTAGTAGTATATAACGTTATAGGTCATATAGTGGTGCAATATAACGTTATAGGTCTCACAGTGATGGAATATAACGTTATACATTATAACGTAATAGTATATAACGTATACGTCATAACGTAATAGTATATAACATTATACGTCATATAGAGGTGCAATATAACGTTATAGGCCTTATAGTGATGGAATATAACGATATACATTATAACGTAATAGTATATAACGTTATACGTCATAACGTAATAGTATATAACGTTATAGGTCATATGGTGGTGCAATATAACGTTAAACGTTATAACGTAATAGTATAAAACATCGTACGTCATATAGTGATGCGATATAGCGTTATACGTAATAACGTAATAGTATATAACGTTATACGTCATATAGTGGTTGCAATATAACGTTATAGGTCCTATAGTGATGGAATATAACGTTATACATTATAACGTACTAGTATATAACGTCATGCATCATATAGTAATGCAACATAACGCTAAACGTTATAACGTAATAGTATAAAACATCGTACGTCATATAGTGATGCGATATAGCGTTATACGTAATAACGTAATAGTATATAACGTTTTACGTCATAACGTAATAGTATATAACGTTGTACGTCATATAGTGATACAATATATCGTTATACGACCGAAAGAGAGGCAATAAAACGTTATACGTCATATAGTGGTGCAATATAACGTTAAACGTTATAACGTAATAGTATAAAACATCGTACGTCATATAGTCATGCGATATAACGCTAAACGTAATAACGTAATGGTATATAACGCTATACGTCATATAGTGGTGCACTATAACGTTATAGGTCCTACAGTGATGGAATATAACGTTATACATTATAACGTAATAGTATATAGCGTTATACGCCATATAGTGATGCAATATATCGTTATACGTCATATAGTGATGCGATATAACGTTATAGGTCCTATAGTGATGGAATATAACGTTATAGTATATAACGCAATAGTACATAACGTTATACGTCATAACGTAATAGTATATAACGTTATACGTCATATAGTGGTGCAATATCACGTTAAAGGCCTTATAGTGATGGAATATAACGTTATACATTATAACGTAATAGTATATAACGTATACGTCATAACGTAATAGTATATAACGTTATACGTCATAACGTAATAGTATATAACGTTATACGTCATACAGTGGTGCAATATAACGTTATAGGTCTTATAGTGATGGCATATAACGTTATACATTATAACGTAATAGTATATAACGTTTTACGTCGTAACGTAATAGTATATAACGTTATACGTCATAACGTAATAGCATATAACGTTATAGGTCATATAGTGGTGCAATATAACGTTATAGGTCTCACCCTGATGGAATATAACGTTATACATTATAACGTAATAGTATATAACGTTATACGTCATATAGTGGTGCAATATAACGTTATAGGTCCTATAGTGATGGAATATAACGTTATACATTATAACGTAATAGTATATAACGTTATACGTCATAACGTAATAGTATATAACGTTATACCTCATATTGTGATGCGATATAACTTTATACGATATAACATAATTGTATATAACGTGATACGTCATATAGTGGTGCAATATATCGTTATACGTCATATAGTGATGCGATATAACGTTATAGGTCCTATAGTGATGGAATATAACGTTATAGTATAAAACGTAATAATACATAACGTTATACGTCATAACGTAATAGTATATAACGTTATACGTCATATAGTGGTGCAATATAACGTTATAGGCCTTATAGTGATGGAATATAACGTTATACATTATAACGTAATAGTATATAACGTTATATGTCATAACGTAATAGTACATAACGTTATACGTCATAACGTAATAGTATATAACGTTGTACGTCATATAGTGGTGCAATATAACGTTATAGGTCCTATAGTGATGGAATATAACGTTATACATTATAACGTAATAGTATATAACGTTATACGTCATAACGTAATAGTACATAACGTTATACGTCATAACGTAATAGTATATAACGTTATACGTCATATAGTGGTTGCAATATAACGTTATAGGTCCTATAGTGATGGAATATAACGTTATAGTATAAAACGTAATAGTACATAAAGTTATACGTCATAACGTAATAGTATATAACGTTATACGTCATATAGAGGTGCAATATAACGTTATAGGCCTTATAGTGATGGAATATAACGATATACATTATAACGTAATAGTATATAACGTTATACGTCATAACGTAATAGTATATAACGTTGTACGTCATATAGTGATACAATATATCGTTATACGACCGAAAGAGAGGCAATAAAACGTTATACGTCATATAGTGATGCGATATAACGTTATACGTCATAACGTAATAGTATATAACGCTATACGTAATAACGTAATAGTATATAACGCTATACGTCATATAGTGGTGCACTATAACGTTATAGGTCCTACAGTGATGGAATATAACGTTATACGTCATATAGTGGTGCAATATAACGTTAAACGTTATAACGTAATAGTATAAAACATCGTACGTCATATAGTGATGCGATATAACGCTAAACGTAATAACGTAATGGTATATAACGCTATACGTCATATAGTGGTGCACTATAACGTTATAGGTCCTACAGTGATGGAATATAACGTTATACATTATAACGTAATAGTATATAACGCTATACGTCATATAGTGGTGCACTATAACGTTATAGGTCCTACAGTGATGGAATATAACGTTATACGTCATATAGTGGTGCAATATAACGTTAAACGTTATAACGTAATAGTATAAAACATCGTACGTCATATAGTGATGCGATATAACGTTAAACATAATAACGTAATGGTATATAACGCTAAACGTCATATAGTAGTGCACTATAACGTTATAGGTCCCACAGTGATGGAATATAACGTTATACATTATAACGTAATAGTATATAACGTTATACGCCATATAGTGATGCAATATATCGTTATACGTCCTATAGTTATGCAATACAACGTTATACCTTGTAACCTAATAGTATATGACGTTATTCCTTATAATGTAATAGTATATAACGTTATACGTCATATAGTGATGCAATATATCGTTATACGACCGAAAGAGAGGCAATAAAACGTTATACGTCATATAGTGATGCGATATAACGTTATACGTCATAACGTAATAGTATATAACGCTATACGTAATAACGTAATAGTATATAACGCTATACGTCATATAGTGGTGCACTATAACGTTATAGGTCCTACAGTGATGGAATATAACGTTATACGTCATATAGTGGTGCAATATAACGTTAAACGTTATAACGTAATAGTATAAAACATCGTACGTCATATAGTGATGCGATATAACGTTAAACGTAATAACGTAATGGTATATAACGCTAAACGTCATATAGTAGTGCACTATAACGTTATAGGTCCCACAGTGATGGAATATAACGTTATACATTATAACGTAATAGTATATAACGTTATACGCCATATAGTGATGCAATATATCGTTATACGTCCTATAGTTATGCAATACAACGTTATACCTTATAACCTAATAGTATATGACGTTATTCCTTATAATGTAATAGTATATAACGTTATACGTCATATAGTGATGCAATATATCGTTATACGTCATATAGTGATGCGATATAACGTTATAGGTCCTATAGTGATGGAATATAACGTTATAGGTCGTATAGAGATGGAATACAACGTTATAGTATATAACGTAATAGTATATAACGTTATAACTTATAACGTAATAGTATATAACGTTTTACGTCATAACGTAATAGTATATAACGTTTTACGTCATAACGTAATAGTATATAACGTTATAGATCATATAGTGGTGCAATATAGCGTTACAGGTCCTATAGTGATGGAATATAACGTTATACATTATAACGTACTAGTTTATAACTTTATACGCCATATAGTGTTGCAATATATCGTTATAGGTCCAATAGAGATGCAATATAACGATATACGCCATATAGTGATGGAATATAACGTTATACATTATAACGTAATAGTTTATAACTTTATACGCCATATAGTGATGCAATATATCGTTATACGTCCTACAGATATGCAATACAACGTTATGCCTTATAACCTAATAGTATATGACGTTATACCTTATAATGTAATAGGATATAACGTTATACGTCAAAACGTAATAGCATATAACGTTATACGTCAAATAGAGATGCAATGTAACGTTAAACGTTATAACGTAATAGTATAAAACATCGTACGTCATATAGTGATGCGATATAACGTTATATGTAATGACGTAATGGTATATAACGCTATACGTCATATAGTGGGGCACTATAACGTTATAGGTCCTACAGTGATGGAATATAACGTTATACATTATAACGTAATAGTTTATAACGTTATACGCCATATAGTGATGCAATATATCGTTATACGTCCTACAGATATGCAATACAACGTTATGCCTTATAACCTAATAGTATATGACGTTATACCTTATAATGTAATAGGATATAACGTTATACGTCATATAGTGATGCAATATATCGTTATACGTCATATAGTGATGCGATATAACGTTATAGGTCCTATAGTGATGGAATATAACGTTATACATTATAACGTAATAGTTTATAAGTTTATACGCCATATAGTGATGCAATATATCGTTATACGTCCTATAGTGATGCAATATATCTTTATACGTCGTATAGTCATGCAATACAACGTTATACCTTATAACCTAACAGAATATGACGTTATACCTTATAACGTAATAGTATATAACGTTATACGTAATAACGTAATAGTATATAACGTTATACATCATATAGTAATGCAATATAACGTTAAACGTTATAACGTAATAGTATATAACGTTATACGTCATATAGTGATGCAATATATCGTTATACGTCATATAGTGAGGAGATTAAACGTTATAGGTCCTATAGTGATGGAATATAACTATATACATTCTAACGTAATAGCATATAACGTTATACGTCATATTGTGATGCAATATATCGTTATACGTCCTATAGATATGCAATACAACGTTATACCTTATAACCTAACAGTATATGACGTTATACATTATAACGTAATAGTATATAACGTTATACCTCAGAACGTAATAGTATATGACGTTATACGTCATATAGTGGTGCAATATAGCGTTACAGGTCCTATAGTGATGGAATATAACGTTATACATTATAACGTAATAGTTTATAACTTTATACGCCATATAGTGTTGCAATATATCGTTATACGTTCAATAGAGATGCAATATAACGATATACGCCATATAGTGATGGAATATAACGTTATACATTATAACGTAATAGTTTATAACTTTATACGCCATATAGTGATGCAATATATCGTTATACGTCATATAGAGATGCAATAGAACGATATACGCCACATAGTGATGGAATATAACGTTATACATTATAACGTAATAGTTTATAAGTTTATACGCCATATAGTGATGCAATATATCGTTATACGTCCTATAGTTATGCAATACAACTTTATACCTTATAACCTAACAGTATATGACGTTATAACTTATAACGTAATAGTATATAACGTTATACGTAATAACGTAATAGTATATAACGTTATACGTCATATAGAGGTGCAATATAACGTTATAGGTCTTATAGTGATGGAATATAACGTTATACATTATAACGTAATAGTATATAACGTTATACGTCATAACGTAATAGTATATGACGTTATACGTCATAACGTAATAGTACATAACGTTATACGTCATATAGTAATGCAATATAACGTTAAACGTTATAACGTAATAGTATAAAACATCGTACGTCATATAGTGATGCGATATAACGTTATACCATATAACCTAATAGTATATAACGACATAACGTAATAGAATATAACGTTATAGGTTATAACGTAATAGTATATAACGTTATACGTCATATTGTGATGCAATATATCGTTATACGTCCAACAGATATGCAATAAAACGTTATACCTTATAACCTAACAGTATATGACGTTATACGTCATAACGTAATAGTATATGACGTTATACGTCATAACGTAATAGTATATAACGTTATACATCATATAGTAATGCAATATAACGTTAAACGCTATAACGTAATAGTATAAAACATCGTACGTCATATAGTGATGCGATATAACGTTATACCATATAACCTAATAGTATATAACGACATAACGTAATAGAATATAACGTTATAGGTTATAACGTAATAGTATATAACGTTATACGTCATATAGTGATGCAATATATCGTTATACGTCATATAGTGAGGAGATTAAACGTTATAGGTCCTATAGTGATGGAATATAACTATATACATTCTAACGTAATAGCATATAACGTTATACGTCATATTGTGATGCAATATATCGTTATACGTCCTATAGATATGCAATACAACGTTATACCTTATAACCTAACAGTATATGACGTTATACATTATAACGTAATAGTATATAACGATATACGTCATAACGTAATAGTATATAACGTTATACGTTATAACGTAATAGTATATAACGTTATACGTTATAACGTAATAGTATATAACGTTATACGTCAAATAGTGATGCAATATATCGTTATACGTCATATAGTGATGCAATATAACGTTATACCTCATATTGTGATGCGATATACCTTTATACGTTATAACATAATTGTACATAACGTGATACGTCATAACGCAATAGTATATAACGTTATACGTCATATAGTGAAGCAATATATCGTTATACGACCGAAAGAGAGGCAATAAAACGTTATACGTCATATAGTGATGCGATATAACGTTATACGTAATAACGTAATAGTATATAACCTTATACGCAATATTGTGATGCAATATATCCTTATACGGCCTATATTTATGCAATACAACGTTATACCTTATAACCTAACAGTATATGACGTTATACCTTATAACGTAATAGTATATAACGTTATACCTCATAACGTAATAGTATATGACGTTATACGTCATATAGTGGTGCAATATAGCGTTACAGGTCCTATAGTGATGGAATATAACGTTATACTTTATAACGTAATAGTTTATATCTTTATACGCCATATAGTGTTGCAATATGTCGTTATACGTTCAATAGAGATGCAATATAACGATATACGCCATATAGTGATGGAATATAACGTTATACATTATAACGTAATAGTTTATAACTTTATACGCCATATAGTGATGCAATATATCGTTATACGTCATATAGAGATGCAATAGAACGATATACGCCACATAGTGATGGAATATAACGTTATACATTATAACGTAATAGCTTATAAGTTTATACGCCATATAGTGATGCAATATATCGTTATACGTCCTATAGTCATGCAATACAACGTTATACCTTATAACCTAACAGTATATGACGTTATACCTTATAACGTAATAGTATATAACGTTATACGTAATAACGTAATAGTATATAACGTTATACGTCATATAGAGGTGCAATATAACGTTATAGGTCTTATAGTGATGGAATATAACGTTATACATTATAACGTAATAGTATATAACGTTATACGTCATAACGTAATAGTATATGACGTTATACGTCATAACGTAATAGTATATAACGTTATACATCATATTGTAATGCAGTATAACGTTAAACGTTATAACGTAATAGTATAAAACATCGTACGTCATATAGTGATGCGATATAACGTTATACCATATAACCTAATAGTATATAACGACATAACGTAATAGTATATAACGTTATACGTTATAACGTAATAGTATATAACGTTATACGTCATATAGTGATGCAATATATCGTTTTACGACCGAAAGAGAGGCAATAAAACGTTATACGTCATATAGTGATGCGATATAACGTTATACGTAATAACGTAATAGTATATGACCTTATACGCAATATTGTGATGCAATATATCGTTATACGGCCTATAGTTATGCAATACAACGTTATACCTTATAACCTTACAGTACATGACGTTATACCTTATAACGTAATAGTATACAACGTTATACGTCATAACGTAATTGTATATAACGTTATACGTAATAACGTAATAGTGTATAACGTTATACGCCATATTGTGATGCAATATATCGTTATTAGTCCTATAGATATGCAATACAACGTTATACCTTATAACCTAACAGTATATGACGTTATACCTTATAACGTAATAGTATATAACGTTATACGTCATAACGTAATAGTATATAACGTTATACGTCACATAGTGATGCAATATATCGTTATACGTCATATAGTGATGCAATATAATGTTATACCTCATATTGTGATGCGATATAATTTTATACGTTATAACGTAATAGTATGTAACGTTATACGTAATAACGTAATAGTGTATAACGTTATACGTCATATAGAGATGCAATGTAACGTTAAACGTTATAACGTAATAGTATAAAACATCGTACGTCATATAGTGATGCGATATAACGTTATATGTAATAACGTAATGGTATATAACGCTATACGTCATATAGTGGTGCACTATAACGTTATAGGTCCTACAGTGATGGAATATAACGTTATACATTATAACGTAATAGTTTATAACGTTATACGCCATATAGTGATGCAATATATCGTTATACGTCCTATAGATATGCAATACAACGTTATGCCTTATGACCTAATAGTATATGACGTTATACCTTATAATGTAATAGTATATAACGTTATACGTCATATAGTGGTGCAATATAAAGTTATAGGTCTTATAGTGACGGCATATAACGTTATACATTATAACGTAATAGTATATAACGTTTTACGTCATAACGTAATAGTATATGACTTTATACGTCATAACTTAATAGTATATAACGTTATACGTCATATAGTGGTGCAATATAACGTTATAGGTCTTATAGTGATGGAATATAACGTTATACATTATAACGAAATAGTATATAAAGTTATACGTCATAACGTAATAGTATATAACGTTATAGGTCATATAGTGTTGAAATATAACGCTATAGGTCTCACAGTGATGGAAAATAACGTTATACATTATAACGTAATAGTATATAACGTTATACGTCATATAGTGGTGCAATATAACGTTATAGGTCCTATAGTGATGGAATATAACGTTATACATTATAACGTAATAGTATATAACGTTATACATCATAACGTAATAGTATATAACGTTATACGTCATATAGTGGTGCAATATAACGTTATAGGTCCTATAGTGATGGAATATAACGTTATACATTATAACGTAATAGTATGCAACGTTATACGTAATAACGTAATAGTATATAACGTTATACGTCATATAGAGATGCAATGTAACGTTAAACGTTATAACGTAATAGTATAAAACATCGTACGTCATATAGTGATGCGATATAACGTTATATGTAATGACGTAATGGTATATAACGCTATACGTCATATAGTGGTGCACTATAACGTTATAGGTCCTACAGTGATGGAATATAACGTTATACATTATAACGTAATAGTTTATAACGTTATACGCCATATAGTGATGCAATATATCGTTATACGTCCTACAGATATGCAATACAACGTTATGCCTTATAACCTAATAGTATATGACGTTATACCTTATAATGTAATAGTATATAACGTTATACGTCATATAGTGGTGCAATATAAAGTTATAGGTCTTATAGTGACGGCATATAACGTTATACATTATAACGTAATAGTATATAACGTTTTACGTCATAACGTAATAGTATATGACTTTATACGTCATAACTTAATAGTATATAACGTTATACGTCATATAGTGGTGCAATATAACGTTATAGGTCTTATAGTGATGGAATATAACGTTATACATTATAACGAAATAGTATATAAAGTTATACGTCATAACGTAATAGTATATAACGTTATAGGTCATATAGTGGTGCAATATAACGCTATAGGTCTCATAGTGATGGAATATAACGTTATATATTATAACGTAATAGTATATAACGTTATACGTCATATAGTGGTGCAATATAACGTTATAGGTCCTATAGTGATGGAATATAACGTTATACATTATAACCTAATAGTATAGAACGTTATACGTCATAACGTAATAGTATATAACGTTATACGTCATATTGTGGTGCAATATAACGTTATAGGCCTTATAGTGATGGCATATAACGTTATACATTATAACGTAATAGTATATAACGTTATACGTCATAACGTAATAGTATATAACGTTATACGTCATAACGTAATAGTATATAACGTTATACGTCATATAGTGGTGCAATATAACATTATAGGTCTTATAGTGATGGCATATAACGTTATACATTATAACGTAATAGTATATAACGTTTTACGTCATAACGTAATAGTATATAACGTTATACGTCATAACTTAATAGTATATAACGTTATACGTCATATAGTGTTGCAATATAACGTTAGAGGTCTTATAGTGATGGAATGTAACGTTATACATTATAACGTAATAGTATATAACGTTATACGTCATAACGTAATAGTACATAACGCTATACGTCATAACGTAATAGTATATAACGTTATAGTACATATAGTGGTGCAATATAACGTTATAGGTCTCATAGTGATGGAAAATAACGTTATACATTATAACGTAATAGTATATAACGTTATACGTCATATAGTGGTGCAATATAACGTTATAGGTCTTATAGTGACGGCATATAACGTTATACATTATAACGTAATAGTATATAACGTTATACATCATAACGTCATAGTATACAACGTTATACGTCATAACGTAATAGTATATAACGTTATGCATCATATAGTAATGCAATATAACGCTAAACGTTATAACGTAATAGTATAAAACATCGTACGTCATATAGTGTTGCGATATAACGTTATACGTAATAACGTAATAGTATATAACGTTTTACGTCATAACGTAATAGTATATAACGTTATACGTTATAACGTAATAGTATATAACGTTATACGTCATATAGTGATGCAATATATCGTTATACGTCCTACAGATATGCAATACAACGTTATACCTTATAACCTAATAGTATATGACGTTATACCTTATAATGTAATAGGATATAACGTTATACGTCAAAACGTAATAGCATATAACGTTATACGTCAAATAGAGATGCAATGTAACGTTAAACGTTATAACGTAATAGTATAAAACATCGTACGTCATATAGTGATGCGATATAACGTTATATGTAATGACGTAATGGTATATAACGCTATACGTCATATAGTGGGGCACTATAACGTTATAGGTCCTACAGTGATGGAATATAACGTTATACATTATAACGTAATAGTTTATAACGTTATACGCCATATAGTGATGCAATATATCGTTATACGTCCTACAGATATGCAATACAACGTTATGCCTTATAACCTAATAGTATATGACGTTATACCTTATAATGTAATAGTATATAACGTTATACGTCATATAGTGATGCAATATATCGTTATACGTCATATAGTGATGCGATATAACGTTATAGGTCCTATAGTGATGGAATATAACGTTATTCATTATAACGTAATAGTTTATAAGTTTATACGCCATATAGTGATGCAATATATCGTTATACGTCCTATAGTGATGCAATATATCGTTATACGTCGTATAGTCATGCAATACAACGTTATACCTTATAACCTAATAGTATATGACGTTATACCTTATAACGTAATAGTATATAACGTTATACGTAATAACGTAATAGTATATAACGTTATACATCATATAGTAATGCAATATAACGTTAAACGTTATAACGTAATAGTATATAACGTTATACGTCATATAGTGATGCAATATATCGTTATACGTCATATAGTGAGGAGATTAAACGTTATAGGTCCTATAGTGATGGAATATAACTATATACATTCTAACGTAATAGCATATAACGTTATACGTCATATTGTGATGCAATATATCGTTATACGTCCTATAGATATGCAATACAACGTTATACCTTATAACCTAACAGTATATGACGTTATACATTATAACGTAATAGTATATAACGTTATACCTCAGAACGTAATAGTATATGACGTTATACGTCATATAGTGGTGCAATATAGCGTTACAGGTCCTATAGTGATGGAATATAACGTTATACTTTATAACGTAATAGTTTATAACTTTATACGCCATATAGTGTTGCAATATATCGTTATACGTTCAATAGAGATGCAATATAACGATATACGCCATATAGTGATGGAATATAACGTTATACATTATAACGTAATAGTTTATAACTTTATACGCCATATAGTGATGCAATATATCGTTATACGTCATATAGAGATGCAATATAACGATATACGCCATATAGTGATGGAATATAACGTTATACATTATAACGTAATAGTTTATAAGTTTATACGCCATATAGTGATGCAATATATCGTTATACGTCCTATAGTTATGCAATACAACTTTATACCTTATAACCTAACAGTATATGACGTTATAACTTATAACGTAATAGTATATAACGTTATACGTAATAACGTAATAGTATATAACGTTATACGTCATATAGAGGTGCAATATAACGTTATAGGTCTTATAGTGATGGAATATAACGTTATACATTATAACGTAATAGTATATAACGTTATACGTCATAACGTAATAGTATATGACGTTATACGTCATAACGTAATAGTACATAACGTTATACGTCATATAGTAATGCAATATAACGTTAAACGTTATAACGTAATAGTATAAAACATCGTACGTCATATAGTGATGCGATATAACGTTATACCATATAACCTAATAGTATATAACGACATAACGTAATAGAATATAACGTTGTAGGTTATAACGTAATAGTATATAACGTTATACGTCATATTGTGATGCAATATATCGTTATACGTCCAATAGATATGCAATAAAACGTTA
This sequence comes from Bombus terrestris, assembly GCF_910591885.1. Classification (NCBI taxonomy): domain Eukaryota; kingdom Metazoa; phylum Arthropoda; class Insecta; order Hymenoptera; family Apidae; genus Bombus; species Bombus terrestris. The sequence continues at coordinate 1,309,480 of NW_025963562.1, forward strand.
TACCTTATAACCTAACAGTATATGACGTTATACGTCATAACGTAATAGTATATGACGTTATACGTCATAACGTAATAGTATATAACGTTATACATCATATAGTAATGCAATATAACGTTAAACGCTATAACGTAATAGTATAAAACATCGTACGTCATATAGTGATGCGATATAACGTTATACCATATAACCTAATAGTATATAACGACATAACGTAATAGAATATAACGTTATAGGTTATAACGTAATAGTATATAACGTTATACGTCATATAGTGATGCAATATATCGTTATACGTCATATAGTGAGGAGATTAAACGTTATAGGTCCTATAGTGATGGAATATAACTATATACATTCTAACGTAATAGCATATAACGTTATACGTCATATTGTGATGCAATATATCGTTATACGTCCTATAGATATGCAATACAACGTTATACCTTATAACCTAACAGTATATGACGTTATACATTATAACGTAATAGTATATAACGATATACGTCATAACGTAATAGTATATAACGTTATACGTTATAACGTAATAGTATATAACGTTATACGTTATAACGTAATAGTATATAACGTTATACGTCATATAGTGATGCAATATATCGTTATACGTCATATAGTGATGCAATATAACGTTATACCTCATATTGTGATGCGATATACCTTTATACGTTATAACATAATTGTACATAACGTGATACGTCATAACGCAATAGTATATAACGTTATACGTCATATAGTGAAGCAATATATCGTTATACGACCGAAAGAGAGGCAATAAAACGTTATACGTCATATAGTGATGCGATATAACGTTATACGTAATAACGTAATAGTATATAACCTTATACGCAATATTGTGATGCAATATATCGTTATACGGCCTATATTTATGCAATACAACGTTATACCTTATAACCTAACAGTATATGACGTTATACCTTATAACGTAATAGTATATAACGTTATACCTCATAACGTAATAGTATATGACGTTATACGTCATATAGTGGTGCAATATAGCGTTACAGGTCCTATAGTGATGGAATATAACGTTATACTTTATAACGTAATAGTTTATATCTTTATACGCCATATAGTGTTGCAATATGTCGTTATACGTTCAATAGAGATGCAATATAACGATATACGCCATATAGTGATGGAATATAACGTTATACATTATAACGTAATAGTTTATAACTTTATACGCCATATAGTGATGCAATATATCGTTATACGTCATATAGAGATGCAATAGAACGATATACGCCACATAGTGATGGAATATAACGTTATACATTATAACGTAATAGCTTATAAGTTTATACGCCATATAGTGATGCAATATATCGTTATACGTCCTATAGTTATGCAATACAACGTTATACCTTATAACCTAACAGTATATGACGTTATACCTTATAACGTAATAGTATATAACGTTATACGTAATAACGTAATAGTATATAACGTTATACGTCATATAGAGGTGCAATATAACGTTATAGGTCTTATAGTGATGGAATATAACGTTATACATTATAACGTAATAGTATATAACGTTATACGTCATAACGTAATAGTATATGACGTTATACGTCATAACGTAATAGTATATAACGTTATACATCATATAGTAATGCAGTATAACGTTAAACGTTATAACGTAATAGTATAAAACATCGTACGTCATATAGTGATGCGATATAACGTTATACCATATAACCTAATAGTATATAACGACATAACGTAATAGTATATAACGTTATACGTTATAACGTAATAGTATATAACGTTATACGTCATATAGTGATGCAATATATCGTTTTACGACCGAAAGAGAGGCAATAAAACGTTATACGTCATATAGTGATGCGATATAACGTTATACGTAATAACGTAATAGTATATGACCTTATACGCAATATTGTGATGCAATATATCGTTATACGGCCTATAGTTATGCAATACAACGTTATACCTTATAACCTTACAGTACATGACGTTATACCTTATAACGTAATAGTATACAACGTTATACGTCATAACGTAATTGTATATAACGTTATACGTAATAACGTAATAGTGTATAACGTTATACGCCATATTGTGATGCAATATATCGTTATTAGTCCTATAGATATGCAATACAACGTTATACCTTATAACCTAACAGTATATGACGTTATACCTTATAACGTAATAGTATATAACGTTATACGTCATAACGTAATAGTATATAACGTTATACGTCACATAGTGATGCAATATATCGTTATACGTCATATAGTGATGCAATATAATGTTATACCTCATATTGTGATGCGATATAATTTTATACGTTATAACGTAATAGTATGTAACGTTATACGTAATAACGTAATAGTATATAACGTTATACGTCATATAGAGATGCAATGTAACGTTAAACGTTATAACGTAATAGTATAAAACATCGTACGTCATATAGTGATGCGATATAACGTTATATGTAATAACGTAATGGTATATAACGCTATACGTCATATAGTGGTGCACTATAACGTTATAGGTCCTACAGTGATGGAATATAACGTTATACATTATAACGTAATAGTTTATAACGTTATACGCCATATAGTGATGCAATATATCGTTATACGTCCTATAGATATGCAATACAACGTTATGCCTTATGACCTAATAGTATATGACGTTATACCTTATAATGTAATAGTATATAACGTTATACGTCATATAGTGGTGCAATATAATGTTATAGGTCTTATAGTGACGGCATATAACGTTATACATTATAACGTAATAGTATATAACGTTTTACGTCATAACGTAATAGTATATGACTTTATACGTCATAACTTAATAGTATATAACGTTATACGTCATATAGTGGTGCAATATAACGTTATAGGTCTTATAGTGATGGAATATAACGTTATACATTATAACGAAATAGTATATAAAGTTATACGTCATAACGTAATAGTATATAACGTTATAGGTCATATAGTGTTGAAATATAACGCTATAGGTCTCACAGTGATGGAAAATAACGTTATACATTATAACGTAATAGTATATAACGTTATACGTCATATAGTGGTGCAATATAACGTTATAGGTCCTATAGTGATGGAATATAACGTTATACATTATAACGTAATAGTATATAACGTTATACATCATAACGTAATAGTATATAACGTTATACGTCATATAGTGGTGCAATATAACGTTATAGGTCCTATAGTGATGGAATATAACGTTATACATTATAACGTAATAGTATGTAACGTTATACGTAATAACGTAATAGTATATAACGTTATACGTCATATAGAGGTGCAATGTAACGTTAAACGTTATAACGTAATAGTATAAAACATCGTACGTCATATAGTGATGCGATATAACGTTATATGTAATGACGTAATGGTATATAACGCTATACGTCATATAGTGGTGCACTATAACGTTATAGGTCCTACAGTGATGGAATATAACGTTATACATTATAACGTAATAGTTTATAACGTTATACGCCATATAGTGATGCAATATATCGTTATACGTCCTACAGATATGCAATACAACGTTATGCCTTATAACCTAATAGTATATGACGTTATACCTTATAATGTAATAGTATATAACGTTATACGTCATATAGTGGTGCAATATAAAGTTATAGGTCTTATAGTGACGGCATATAACGTTATACATTATAACGTAATAGTATATAACGTTTTACGTCATAACGTAATAGTATATGACTTTATACGTCATAACTTAATAGTATATAACGTTATACGTCATATAGTGGTGCAATATAACGTTATAGGTCTTATAGTGATGGAATATAACGTTATACATTATAACGAAATAGTATATAAAGTTATACGTCATAACGTAATAGTATATAACGTTATAGGTCATATAGTGGTGCAATATAACGCTATAGGTCTCACAGTGATGGAATATAACGTTATATATTATAACGTAATAGTATATAACGTTATACGTCATATAGTGGTGCAATATAACGTTATAGGTCCTATAGTGATGGAATATAACGTTATACATTATAACCTAATAGTATATAACGTTATACGTCATATTGTGGTGCAATATACCGTTATAGGCCTTATAGTGATGGAATATAACGTTATACATTATAACGTAATAGTATATAACGTTATACGTCATAACGTAATAGTATATAACGTTATACGTCATAACGTAATAGTATATAACGTTATACGTCATATAGTGGTGCAATATAACGTTATAGGTCTTATAGTGATGGCATATAACGTTATACATTATAACGTAATAGTATATAACGTTTTACGTCATAACGTAATAGTATATAACGTTATACGTCATAACTTAATAGTATATAACGTTATACGTCATATAGTGTTGCAATATAACGTTAGAGGTCTTATAGTGATGGAATGTAACGTTATACATTATAACGTAATAGTATATAACGTTATACGTCATAACGTAATAGTACATAACGCTATACGTCATAACGTAATAGTATATAACGTTATAGTACATATAGTGGTGCAATATAACGTTATAGGTCTCATAGTGATGGAAAATAACGTTATACATTATAACGTAATAGTATATAACGTTATACGTCATATAGTGGTGCAATATAACGTTATAGGTCTTATAGTGACGGCATATAACGTTATACATTATAACGTAATAGTATATAACGTTATACATCATAACGTCATAGTATACAACGTTATACGACATAACGTAATAGTATATAACGTTATGCATCATATAGTAATGCAATATAACGCTAAACGTTATAACGTAATAGTATAAAACATCGTACGTCATATAGTGTTGCGATATAACGTTTTACGTAATAACGTAATAGTATATAACGTTTTACGTCATAACGTAATAGTATATAACGTTATACGTTATAACGTAATAGTATATAACGTTATACGTCATATAGTGATGCAATATATCGTTATACGACCGAAAGAGAGGCAATAAAACGTTATACGTCATATAGTGATGCGATATAACGTTATACGTAATAACGTAATAGTATATGACCTGATACGGAATATTGTGATGCAATATATCGTTATACGGCCTATAGTTATGCAATACAACGTTATAGCTTATAACCTTACAGTACATGACGTTATACCTTATAACGTAATAGTATACAACGTTATACGTCATAACGTAATTGTATATAACGTTATACGTTATAACGTAATAGTATATAACGTTATACGTCATATAGTGGTGCAATATATCGTTATACGTCATATAATGATTCGATATAATGTTATACAATATAACCTAATAATATGTAACGTTATACGACATAACGTAATAGAATATAACGTTATAGGTTATAACGTAATAGTATATAACGTTATACCTCATATTGTGATGCGATATAACTTTATACGTTATAACATAATTGTATACAACGTGATACGTCATAACGTAATAGTATATAACGTTATACGTCATATAGTGATGCAATATATCGCTATACGACAGAAAGAGAGGCAATAAAACGTTATACGTCATATAGTGATGCGATATAACGTTATACGTAATAACGTAATAGTGTATAACGTTATACGCCATATTGTGATGCAATATATCGTTATTAGTCCTATAGATATGCAATACAACGTTATACCTTATAACCTAACAGTATATGACGTTATACCTTATAACGTAATAGTATATAACGTTATACGTCATAACGTAATAGTATATAACGTTATACGTCACATAGTGATGCAATATATCGTTATACGTCATATAGTGATGCAATATAATGTTATACTTCATATTGTGATGCGATATAATTTTATACGTTATAACGTAATAGTATGTAACGTTATACGTCATAACGTAATAGTATATAACGTTATACGTCATATAGAGGTGCAATGTAACGTTAAACGTTATAACGTAATAGTATAAAACATCGTACGTCATATAGTGATGCGATATAACGTTATATGTAATGACGTAATGGTATATAACGCTATACGTCATATAGTGGTGCACTATAACGTTATAGGTCCTACAGTGATGGAATATAACGTTATACATTATAACGTAATAGTATATAACGTTATACGCCATATAGTGATGCAATATGCCGTTATACGTCCTATAGATATGCAATACAACGTTATACCTTGTAACCTAATAGTATATGACGTTATACCTTATAATGTAATAGTATATAACGTTATACGTCATATAGTGATGCAATATATCGTTATGCGTCATATAGTGATGCGATATAACGTTATAGGTCCTATAGTGATGGAATATAACGTTATAGTATAAAAGGTAATAATACATAACGTTATACGTCATAACGTAATAGTATATAACGTTATACGTCATGTAGTGGTGCAATATACCGTTATAGGCCTTATAGTGATGGAATATAACGTTATACATTATAACGTAATAGTATATAACGTTATACGTCATAACGTAATAGTACATAACGTTATACGTCATAACGTAATAGTATATAACGTTATACGTCATAACGTAATAGTATATAACGTTATACGTCACATAGTGATGCAATATATCGTTATACGTCATATAGTGATGCAATATAATGTTATACTTCATATTGTGATGCGATATAATTTTATAGGTTATAACGTAATAGTATGTAACGTTATACGTAATAACGTAATAGTATATAACGTTATACGTCATATAGAGATGCAATGTAACGTTAAACGTTATAACGTAATTGTATAAAACATCGTACGTCATATAGTGATGCGATATAACGTTATATGTAATGACGTAATGGTATATAACGCTATACGTCATATAGTGGTGCACTATAACGTTATAGGTCCTACAGTGATGGAATATAACGTTATACATTATAACGTAATAGTATATAACGTTATACGCCATATAGTGATGCAATATGTCGTTATACGTCCTATATTTATGCAATACAACGTAATACCTTCTAACCTTATAGTATATAACGTTATACCTTATAATGTAATAGTATATAACGTTATACGTCATATAGTGATGCAATATATCGTTATGCGTCATATAGTGATGCGATATAACGTTATCGGTCCTATAGTGATGGAATATAACGTTATAGTATAAAAGGTAATAATACATAACGTTATACGTCATAACGTAATAGTATATAACGTTATACGTCATGTAGTGGTGCAATATACCGTTATAGGCCTTATAGTGATGGAATATAACGTTATACATTATAACGTAATAGTATATAACGCTATACGTCATAACGTAATAGTACATAACATTATACGTCATAACGTAATCGTATATAACGTTATACGTCATGTAGTGGTGCAATATAACGTTATAGGCCTTATAGTGATGGAATATAACGTTATACATTATAACGTAATAGTATATAACGTTATACGTCATAACGTAATAGTACATAACGTTATACGTCATAACGTAATAGTATATAACGATATACGTCATATAGTGGTGCAATATAACGTTATAGGTCCTACAGTGATGGAATATAACGTTATACATTATAACGTAATAGTATATAACGTTATACGCCATATAGTGATGCAATATGTCGTTATACGTCCTATAGTTATGCAATACAACGTTATACCTTGTAACCTTATAGTATATGACGTTATACCTTATAATGTAATAGTATATAACGTTATACGTCATATAGTGATGCAATATATCGTTATGCGTCATATAGTGATGCGATATAACGTTATAGGTCCTATAGTGATGGAATATAACGTTATAGTATAAAAGGTAATAATACATAACGTTATACGTCATAACGTAATAGTATATAACGTTATACGTCATGTAGTGGTGCAATATACCGTTATAGGCCTTATAGTGATGGAATATAACGTTATACATTATAACGTAATAGTATATAACGCTATACGTCATAACGTAATAGTACATAACGTTATACGTCATAACGTAATCGTATATAACGTTATACGTCATGTAGTGGTGCAATATAAAGTTATAGGCCTTATAGTGATGGAATATAACGTTATACGTCATAACGTAATAGTACATAACGTTATACGTCATAACGTAATAGTATATAACGTTATACGTCATGTAGTGGTGCAATATAACGTTATAGGCCTTATAGTGATGGAATATAACGTTATACATTATAACGTAATAGTATATAACGTTATACGTCATAACGTAATAGTACATAACGTTATACGTCATAACGTAATAGTAAATAACGTTATACGTCATATAGTGGTGCAATATAACGTTTTAGGTCTCATAGTGATGGAATATAACGTTATACATTATAACGTAATAGTATATAACGATATACGTCATATCGTAATAGTATATAACGTTATACGTAATAACGTAATAGTATGTAACGTTATACGTCATATAGTGGTTGCAATATAACGTTATAGGTCCTATAGTGATGGAATATAACGTTATACATTATAACGTAATAGTATATAACGTTATGCATCATATAGTAATGCAACATAACGCTAAACGTTATAACGTAATAGTATAAAACATCGTACGTCATATAGTGATGCGATATAGCGTTATACGTAATAACGTAATAGTATATAACGTTTTACGTCATAACGTAATAGTATATAACGTTGTACGTCATATAGTGGTGCAATATAACGTTATAGGTCCTATAGTGATGGAATATAACGTTATACATTATAACGTAATAGTATATAACGTTATACGTTATAACGTAATAGTATATAACGTTACACGTCATATAGTGATGCGATATAACGTTATAGGCAATATATAACGTTAAGCAATATATCGTCATATAGTGATGCAATATAATGTTATACCTCATATTGTGATGCGATATAATTTTATATGTTATAACATAATTGTATTCAACGCGATACGTCATTACGTAATAGTATATAACGTTATACGTCATATAGTGATGCAATATATCGTTATACGACCGAAAGAGAGGCAATAAAACGTTATACGTCATATAGTGATGCGATATAACGTTATACGTCATAACGTAATAGTATATAACGCTATACGTAATAACGTAATAGTATATAACGCTATACATTATATAGTAGTGCACTATAACGTTATAGGTCCTACAGTGATGGAATATAACGTTATACGTCATATAGTGGTGCAATATAACGTTAAACGTTATAACGTAATAGTATAAAACATCGTACGTCATATAGTGATGCGATATAACGTTAAACGTAATAACGTAATGGTATATAACGCTTTACGTCATATAGTAGTGCACTATAACGTTATAGGTCCTACAGTGATGGAATATAACGTTATACATTATAACGTAATAGTATATAACGTTATACGCCATATAGTGATGCAATATATCGTTATACGTCCTATAGTTATGCAATACAACGTTATACCTTGTAACCTAATAGTATATGACGTTATTCCTTATAATGTAATAGTATATAACGTTATACGTCATATAGTGATGGAATATATCGCTATACGTCATATAGTGATGCGATATAACGTTATAGGTCCTATAGTGATGGAATATAACGTTATAGGTCGTATAGAGATGGAATACAACGTTATAGTATATAACGTAATAGTATATAACGTTATAACTTATAACGTAATAGTATATAACGTTATAGGTCATATAGTGGTGCAATATAGCGTTACAGGTCCTATAGTGATGGAATATAACGTTATACATTATAACGTACTAGTTTATAACTTTATACGCCATATAGTGTTGCAATATATCGTTATAGGTCCAATAGAGATGCAATATAACGATATACGCCATATAGTGATGGAATATAACGTTATACACTATAACGTAATAGTTTATAACTTTATACGCCATATAGTGATGCAATATATCTTTATACGTCATATAGAGATGCACTAGAACGATATACGCCATATAGTGATGGAATATAACGTTATTCATTATAACGTAATAGTTTATAAGTTTATACGCCATATAGTGATGCAATATAATGTTATACTTCATATTGTGATGCGATATAATTTTATAGGTTATAACGTAATAGTATGTAACGTTATACGTAATAACGTAATAGTATATAACGTTATACGTCATATAGAGATGCAATGTAACGTTAAACGTTATAACGTAATTGTATAAAACATCGTACGTCATATAGTGATGCGATATAACGTTATATGTAATGACGTAATGGTATATAACGCTATACGTCATATAGTGGTGCACTATAACGTTATAGGTCCTACAGTGATGGAATATAACGTTATACATTATAACGTAATAGTATATAACGTTATACGCCATATAGTGATGCAATATGTCGTTATACGTCCTATATTTATGCAATACAACGTTATACCTTGTAACCTTATAGTATATGACGTTATACCTTATAATGTAATAGTATATAACGTTATACGTCATATAGTGATGCAATATATCGTTATGCGTCATATAGTGATGCGATATAACGTTATCGGTCCTATAGTGATGGAATATAACGTTATAGTATAAAAGGTAATAATACATAACGTTATACGTCATAACGTAATAGTATATAACGTTATCCGTCAAAACGTAATAGTATATAACGTTATACGTCATATAGAGGTGCAATGTAACGTTAAACGTTATAACGTAATAGTATAAAACATCGTACGTCATGTAGTGATGAGATATAACGTTATACGTAATAACGTAATAGTATATAACGTTATACGTCATATAGTGGTGCACTATAACGTTATAGGTCCTACAGTGATGGAATATAACGTTGTACATTATAACGTAATAGTATATAACGCTATACGTCATATAGAGATGCAATATAACGATATACGCCCTATAGTGATGGAATATAACGTTATACATTATAACGTAATAGTGTATAAGTTTATACGCCATATAGTGATGCAATATAACGTTATACGTCCTATAGTGATGCAATACAACGTTATACGTCATAACATAATAGTATATAACGTTATGCGTCATAGAGTGATGCAATATATCGTTATACGTCATATAGTGATGCGATATAACGTTATACCATATAACCTAATAGTATGTAACGACATAACCTAATAGAATATAACGTTATAGGTCATAACGTAATAGTATATAACGTTATACGTCATATAGTGATGCAATATATCGTTATACGTCCTATAGATATGCAATACAACGTTATACCTTATAACCTTACAGTATATGACGTTATACATTATAACGTAGCAGTATATAACGTTATACGTCATAACGTAATAGTATATAACGTTATACGTTATAACGTAATAGTATATAACGTTATCCGTTATAACGTAATAGTATATAACGTTATACGTCATATAGTGATGCAATATATCGTTATACGTCATATAGTGATGCAATATAACGTTATACCTCATATTGTGATGCGATATACATTTATACGTTATAACATAATTGTATATAACGTGATACGTCATAACGTAATAGTATATAACGTTATACGTCATATAGTGATGCAATATATCGTTATACGACCGAAAGAGAGGCAATAAAACGTTATACGTCATATAGTGATTCGATATAACGTTATACCATATAACCTAATAGTATATAAAGTTATACGACATAACGTAATAGAATATAACGATATACGTAATAACGTAATAGTATATAACGTTATAGGTCATATGGTGGTGCAATATAACGTTAAACGTTATAACGTAATAGTATAAAACATCGTACGTCATATAGTGATGCGATATAGCGTTATACGTAATAACGTAATAGTATATAACGTTATACGTCATATAGTGGTTGCAATATAACGTTATAGGTCCTATAGTGATGGAATATAACGTTATACATTATAACGTACTAGTATATAACGTTATGCATCATATAGTAATGCAACATAACGCTAAACGTTATAACGTAATAGTATAAAACATCGTACGTCATATAGTGATGCGATATAGCGTTATACGTAATAACGTAATAGTATATAACGTTTTACGTCATAACGTAATAGTATATAACGTTGTACGTCATATAGTGATACAATATATCGTTATACGACCGAAAGAGAGGCAATAAAACGTTATACGTCATATAGTGATGCGATATAACGTTATACGTCATAACGTAATAGTATCTAACGCTATACGTAATAACGTAATAGTATATAACGCTATACGTCATATAGTGGTGCACTATAACGTTATAGGTCCTACAGTGATGGAATATAACGTTATACGTCATATAGTGGTGCAATATAACGTTAAACGTTATAACGTAATAGTATAAAACATCGTACGTCATATAGTGATGCGATATAACGTTAAACGTAATAACGTAATGGTATATAACGCTATACGTCATATAGTGGTGCACTATAACGTTATAGGTCCTACAGTGATGGAATATAACGTTATACATTATAACGTAATAGTATATAACTTTATACGCCATATAGTGATGCAATATATCGTTATACGTCATATAGTGATGCGATATAACGTTATAGGTCCTATAGTGATGGAATATAACGTTATAGTATATAACGCAATAGTACATAACGTTATACGTCATAACGTAATAGTATATAACGTTATACGTCATATAGTGGTGCAATATCACGTTAAAGGCCTTATAGTGATGGAATATAACGTTATACATTATAACGTAATAGTATATAACGTATACGTCATAACGTAATAGTATATAACGTTATACGTCATAACGTAATAGTATATAACGTTATACGTCATACAGTGGTGCAATATAACGTTATAGGTCTTATAGTGATGGCATATAACGTTATACATTATAACGTAATAGTATATAACGTTTTACGTCGTAACGTAATAGTATATAACGTTATACGTCATAACGTAATAGTATATAACGTTATAGGTCATATAGTGGTGCAATATAACGTTATAGGTCTCACAGTGATGGAATATAACGTTATACATTATAACGTAATAGTATATAACGTTATACGTCATAACGTAATAGTATATAACGTTATACGTTATAACGTAATAGTATATAACGTTATACGTCATATAGTGATGCAATATATCGTTATACGACCGAAAGAGAGGCAATAAAACGTTATACGTCATATAGTGATGCGATATAACGTTATACGTAATAACGTAATAGTATATGACCTTATACGCAATATTGTGATGCAATATATCGTTATACGGCCTATAGTTATGCAATACAACGTTATAGCTTATAACCTTACAGTACATGACGTTATACCTTATAACGTAATAGTATACGTTATACGTCACAACGTAATTGTATATAACGTTATACGTTATAACGTAATAGTATATAACGTTATACGTCATATAGTGGTGCAATATATCGTTATACGTCATATAATGATTCGATATAATGTTATACAATATAACCTAATAGTATGTAACGTTATACGACATAACGTAATAGAATATAACGTTATAGGTTATAACGTAATAGTATATAACGTTATACCTCATATTGTGATGCGATATAACTTTATACGTTATAACATAATTGTATACAACGTGATACGTCATAACGTAATAGTATATAACGTTATACGTCATATAGTGATGCAATATATCGCTATACGACAGAAAGAGAGGCAATAAAACGTTATACGTCATATAGTGATGCGATATAACGTTATACGTAATAACGTAATAGTGTATAACGTTATACGCCATATTGTGATGCAATATATCGTTATTAGTCCTATAGATATGCAATACAACGTTATACCTTATAACCTAACAGTATATGACGTTATACCTTATAACGTAATAGTATATAACGTTATACGTCATAACGTAATAGTATATAACGTTATACGCCACATAGTGATGCAATATATCGTTATACGTCATATAGTGATGCAATATAATGTTATACTTCATATTGTGATGCGATATAATTTTATACATTATAACGTAATAGTATGTAACGTTATACGTAATAACGTAATAGTATATAACGTTATACGTCATATAGAGATGCAATGTAACGTTAAACGTTATAACGTAATAGTATAAAACATCGTACGTCATATAGTGATGCGATATAACGTTATACGTAATGACGTAATGGTATATAACGCTATACGTCATTTAGTGGTGCACTATAACGTTATAGGTCCTACAGTGATGGAATATAACGTTATACATTATAACGTAATAGTATATAACGTTATACGCCATATAGTGATGCAATATGTCGTTATACGTCCTATAGTTATGCAATACAACGTTATACCTTGTAACCTTATAGTATATGACGTTATACCTTATAATGTAATAGTATATAACGTTATACGTCATATAGTGATGCAATATATCGTTATGCGTCATATAGTGATGCGATATAACGTTATAGGTCCAATAGTGATGGAATATAACGTTATAGTATAAAAGGTAATAATACATAACGTTATACGTCATAACGTAATAGTATATAACGTTATACGTCATGTAGTGGTGCAATATACCGTTATAGGCCTTATAGTGATGGAATATAACGTTATACATTATAACGTAATAGTATATAACGCTATACGTCATAACGTAATAGTACATAACGTTATACGTCATAACGTAATCGTATATAACGTTATACGTCATGTAGTGGTGCAATATAACGTTATAGGCCTTATAGTGATGGAATATAACGTTATACGTCATAACGTAATAGTACATAACGTTATACGTCATAACGTAATAGTATATAACGTTATACGTCATGTAGTGGTGCAATATAACGTTATAGGCCTTATAGTGATGGATTATAACGTTATACATTATAACGTAATAGTATATAACGTTATACGTCATAACGTAATAGTATATAACGTTATACGTCACATAGTGATGCAATATATCGTTATACGTCATATAGTGATGCAATATAATGTTATACTTCATATTGTGATGCGATATAATTTTATACGTTATAACGTAATAGTATGTAACGTTATACGTAATAACGTAATAGTATATAACGTTATACGTCATATAGAGATGCAATGTAACGTTAAACGTTATAACGTAATAGTATAAAACATCGTACGTCATATAGTGATGCGATATAACGTTATATGTAATGCCGTAATGGTATATAACGCTATACGTCATATAGTGGTGCACTATAACGTTATAGGTCCTACAGTGATGGAATATAACGTTATACATTATAACGTAATAGTATATAACGTTATACGCCATATAGTGATGCAATATGTCGTCATACGTCCTATAGTTATGCAATACAACGTTATACCTTGTAACCTTATAGTATATGACGTTATACCTTATAATGTAATAGTATATAACGTTATACGTCATATAATGATGCAATATATCGTTATGCGTCATATAGTGATGCGATATAACGTTATAGGTCCTATAGTGATGGAATATAACGTTATAGTATAAAAGGTAATAATACATAACGTTATACGTCATAACGTAATAGTATATAACGTTATACGTCATGTAGTGGTGCAATATAACGTTATAGGCCTTATAGTGATGGAATATAACGTTATACATTATAACGTAATAGTATATAACGCTATACGTCATAACGTAATAGTACATAACATTATACGTCATAACGTAATAGTATATAACGTTATACGTCATAACGTAATAGTATATAACGTTATACGTCACATAGTGATGCAATATATCGTTATACGTCATATAGTGATGCAATATAATGTTATACTTCATATTGTGATGCGATATAATTTTATACGTTATAACGTAATAGTATGTAACGTTATACGTAATAACGTAATAGTATATAACGTTATACGTCATATAGAGATGCAATGTAACGTTAAACGTTATAACGTAATAGTATAAAACATCGTACGTCATATAGTGATGCGATATAACGTTATATGTAATGACGTAATGGTATATAACGCTATACGTCATATAGTGGTGCACTATAACGTTATAGGTCCTACAGTGATGGAATATAACGTTATACATTATAACGTAATAGTATATAACGTTATACGCCATATAGTGATGCAATATGTCGTTATACGTCCTATAGTTATGCAATACAACGTTATACCTTGTAACCTTATAGTATATGACGTTATACCTTATAATGTAATAGTATATAACGTTATACGTCATATAGTGATGCAATATATCGTTATGCGTCATATAGTGATGCGATATAACGTTATAGGTCCAATAGTGATGGAATATAACGTTATAGTATAAAAGGTAATAATACATAACGTTATACGTCATAACGTAATAGTATATAACGTTATACGTCATGTAGTGGTGCAATATACCGTTATAGGCCTTATAGTGATGGAATATAACGTTATACATTATAACGTAATAGTATATAACGCTATACGTCATAACGTAATAGTACATAACATTATACGTCATAACGTAATCGTATATAACGTTATACGTCATGTAGTGGTGCAATATAACGTTATAGGCCTTATAGTGATGGAATATAACGTTATACGTCATAACGTAATAGTACATAACGTTATACGTCATAACGTAATAGTATATAACGTTATACGTCATGTAGTGGTGCAATATAACGTTATAGGCCTTATAGTGATGGAATATAACGTTATACATTATAACGTAATAGTATATAACGTTATACGTCATAACGTAATAGTACATAACGTTATACGTCATAACGTAATAGTGTATAACGATAT
Source organism: Bombus terrestris (assembly GCF_910591885.1). NCBI lineage: Eukaryota > Metazoa > Arthropoda > Insecta > Hymenoptera > Apidae > Bombus > Bombus terrestris. The sequence continues at coordinate 1,326,315 of NW_025963562.1, forward strand.
ACGTCATATAGTGGTGCACTATAACGTTATAGGTCCTACAGTGATGGAATATAACGTTATACATTATAACGTAATAGTATATAACGTTATACGCCATATAGTGATGCAATATGTCGTTATACGTCCTATAGTTATGCAATACAACGTTATACCTTGTAACCTTATAGTATATGACGTTATACCTTATAATGTAATAGTATATAACCTTATACGTCATATAGTGATGCAATATATCGTTATGCGTCATATAGTGATGTGATATAACGTTATAGGTCCAATAGTGATGGAATATAACGTTATAGTATAAAAGGTAATAATACATAACGTTATACGTCATAACGTAATAGTATATAACGTTATACGTCATGTAGTGGTGCAATATACCGTTATAGGCCTTATAGTGATGGAATATAACGTTATACATTATAACGTAATATTATATAACGCTATACGTCATAACGTAATAGTACATAACGTTATACGTCATAACGTAATCGTATATAACGTTATACGTCATGTAGTGGTGCAATATAACGTTATAGTCCTTATAGTGATGGAATATAACGTTATACGTCATAACGTAATAGTACATAACGTTATACGTCATAACGTAATAGTATATAACGTTATACGTCATGTAGTGGTGCAATATAACGCTATAGGCCTTATAGTGATGGAATATAACGTTATACATTATAACGTAATAGTATATAACGTTATACGTCATAACGTAATAGTACATAACGTTATACGTCATAACGTAATAGTAAATAACGTTATACGTCATATAGTGGTGCAATATAACGTTTTAGGTCTCATAGTGATGGAATATAACGTTATACATTATAACGTAATAGTATATAACGATATACGTCATATCGTAATAGTATATAACGTTATACGTAATAACGTAATAGTATGTAACGTTATACGTCATATAGTGGTTGCAATATAACGTTATAGGTCCTATAGTGATAGAATATAACGTTATACATTATAACGTAATAGTATATAACGTTATGCATCATATAGTAATGCAACATAACGCTAAACGTTATAACGTAACAGTATAAAACATCGTACGTCATATAGTGATGCGATATAGCGTTATACGTAATAACGTAATAGTATATAACGTTTTACGTCATAACGTAATAGTATATAACGTTGTACGTCATATAGTGGTGCAATATAACGTTATAGGTCCTATAGTGATGGAATATAACGTTATACATTATAACGTAATAGTATATAACGTTATACGTTATAACGTAATAGCATATAACGTTACACGTCATATAGTGATGCGATATAACGTTATAGGCAATATATAACGTTAAGCAATATATCGTCATATTGTGATGCAATATAATGTTATGCCTCATATTGTGATGCGATATAATTTTATATGTTATAACATAATTGTATTCAACGCGATACGTCATAACGTAATAGTATATAACGTTATACGTCATATAGTGATGCAATATATGGTTATACGACCGAAAGAGAGGCAATAAAACGTTATACGTCATATAGTGATGCGATATAACGTTATACGTCATAACGTAATAGCATATAACGTTATACGTAATAACGTAATAGTATATAACGCTATACATCATATAGTGGTGCACTATAACGTTATAGGTCCTACAGTGATGGAATATAACGTTATACGTCATATAGTGGTGCAATATAACGTTAAACGTTATAACGTAATAGTATAAAACATCGTACGTCATATAGTGATGCGACATAACGTTAAACGTAATAACGTAATGGTATATAACGCTTTACGTCATATAGTAGTGCACTATAACGTTATAGGTCCTACAGTGATGGAATATAACGTTATACATTATAACGTAATAGTATATAACGTTATACGCCATATAGTGATGCAATATATCGTTATACGTCCTATAGTTATTCAATACAACGTTATACCTTGTAACCTAATAGCATATGACGTTATTCCTTATAATGTAATAGTATATAACGTTATACGTCATATAGTGATGGAATATATCGTTATACGTCATATAGTGATGCGATATAACGTTATAGGTCCTATAGTGATGGAATATAACGTTATAGGTCGTATAGAGATGGAATACAACGTTATAGTATATAACGTAATAGTATATAACGTTATAACTTATAACGTAATAGTATATAACGTTATAGGTCATATAGTGGTGCAATATAGCGTTACAGGACCTATAGTGATGGAATATAACGTTATACATTATAACGTACTAGTTTATAACTTTATACGCCATATAGTGTTGCAATATATCGTTATAGGTCCAATAGAGATGCAATATAACGATATACGCCATATAGTGATGGAATATAACGTTATACACTATAACGTAATAGTTTATAACTTTATACGCCATATAGTGATGCAATATATCTTTATACGTCATATAGAGATGCACTAGAACGATATACGCCATATAGTGATGGAATATAACGTTATTCATTATAACGTAATAGTTTATAAGTTTATACGCCATATAGTGATGCAATATATCGTTATACGTCCTATAGTGATGCAATATATCGTTATACGTCCTACAGTTATGCAATACAACGTTATTCCTTATAACCTAACAGTATATGACGTTATACCTTATAACGTAATAGTATATAACGTTATCCGTCAAAACGTAATAGTATATAACGTTATACGTCATATAGAGGTGCAATGTAACGTTAAACGTTATAACGTAATAGTATAAAACATCGTACGTCATGTAGTGATGAGATATAACGTTATACGTAATAACGTAATAGTATATAACGTTATACGACATATAGTGGTGCACTATAACGTTATAGGTCCTACAGTGATGGAATATAACGTTGTACATTATAACGTAATAGTATATAACGCTATACGTCATATAGAGACGCAATATAACGATATACGCCCAATAGTGATGGAATATAACGTTATACATTATAACGTAATAGTGTATAAGTTTATACGCCATATAGTGATGCAATATAACGTTATACGTCCTATAGTGATGCAATACAACGTTATACGTCATAACATAATAGTATATAACGTTATACGTCATAGAGTGATGCAATATATCGTTATACGTCATATAGTGATGCGATATAACGTTATACCATATAACCTAATAGTATATAACGACATAACCTAATAGAATATAACGTTATAGGTTATAACGTAATAGTATATAACGTTATACGTCATATAGTGATGCAATATATCGTTATACGTCCTATAGATATGCAATACAACGTTATACCTTATAACCTAACAGTATATGACGTTATACATTATAACGTAGCAGTATATAACGTTATACGTCATAACGTAATAGTATATAACGTTATACGTTATAACGTAATAGTATATAACGTTATACGTTATAACGAAATAGTATATAACGTTATACGTCATATAGTGATGCAATATATCGTTATACGTCATATAGTGATGCAATATAACGTTATACCTCATATTGTGATGCGATATACCTTTATACGTTATAACATAATTGTATATAACGTGATACGTCATAACGTAATAGTATATAACGTTATACGTCATATAGTGATGCAATATATCGTTATACGACCGAAAGAGAGGCAATAAAACGTTATACGTCATATAGTGATTCGATATAACGTTATACCATATAACCTAATAGTATATAAAGTTATACGACATAACGTAATAGAATATAACGATATACGTAATAACGTAATAGTATATAACGCTATACGTCATATAGTGGTGCACTATAACGTTATAGGTCCGACAGTGATGGAATATAACGTTATACAATATAACGTAATAGTATATAACGTTATACGTCATAACGTAATAGTATATAACGTTATAGGCCTTATAGTGATGGCATATAACGTTATACATTATGACGTAATAGTATATAACGTTTTACGTCATAACGTAATAGTATATAACGTTATACGTCATAACGTAATAGTATATAACGTTATGCATCATATAGTAATGCAATATAACGCTAAACGTTATAACGTAATAGTATAAAACATCGTACGTCATATAGTGTTGCGATATAACGTTATACGTAATAACGTAATAGTGTATAACGTTTTACGTCATAACGTAATAGTATATAACGTTGTACGTCATATAGTGGTGCAATATAACGTTATAGGTCTCATAGTGATGGAATATAACGTTATACATTATAACGTAATAGTATATAACGTTATACGTCATAACGTAATAGTATATAACGTTATAGGTCATATGGTGGTGCAATATAACGTTAAACGTTATAACGTAATAGTATAAAACATCGTACGTCATATAGTGTTGCGATATAACGTTATACGTAATAACGTAATAGTATATAACGTTTTACGTCATAACGTAATAGTATATAACGTTGTACGTCATATAGTGGTGCAATATAACGTTATAGGTCTCATAGTGATGGAATATAACGTTATACATTATAACGTAATAGTATATAACGTTATACGTCATAACGTAATAGTATATAACGTTATAGGTCATATGGTGGTGCAATATAACGTTAAACGTTATAACGTAATAGTATAAAACATCGTACGTCATATAGTGATGCGATATAACGTTATACGTAATAACGTAATAGTATGTAACGTTATACGTCATATAGTGGTTGCAATATAACGTTATAGGTCCTATAGTGATGGAATATAACGTTATACATTATAACGTACTAGTATATAACGTTATGCATCATATAGTAATGCAACATAACGCTAAACGTTATAACGTAATAGTATAAAACATCGTACGTCATATAGTGATGCGATATAGCGTTATACGTAATAACGTAATAGTATATAACGTTTTACGTCATAACGTAATAGTATATAACGTTGTACGTCATATAGTGATACAATATATCGTTATACGACCGAAAGAGAGGCAATAAAACGTTATACGTCATATAGTGGTGCAATATAACGTTAAACGTTATAACGTAATAGTATAAAACATCGTACGTCATATAGTCATGCGATATAACGCTAAACGTAATAACGTAATGGTATATAACGCTATACGTCATATAGTGGTGCACTATAACGTTATAGGTCCTACAGTGATGGAATATAACGTTATACATTATAACGTAATAGTATATAACGTTATACGCCATATAGTGATGCAATATATCGTTATACGTCATATAGTGATGCGATATAACGTTATAGGTCCTATAGTGATGGAATATAACGTTATAGTATATAACGCAATAGTACATAACGTTATACGTCATAACGTAATAGTATATAACGTTATACGTCATATAGTGGTGCAATATCACGTTAAAGGCCTTATAGTGATGGAATATAACGTTATACATTATAACGTAATAGTATATAACGTATACGTCATAACGTAATAGTATATAACGTTATACGTCATAACGTAATAGTATATAACGTTATACGTCATACAGTGGTGCAATATAACGTTATAGGTCTTATAGTGATGGCATATAACGTTATACATTATAACGTAATAGTATATAACGTTTTACGTCGTAACGTAATAGTATATAACGTTATACGTCATAACGTAATAGTATATAACGTTATAGGTCATATAGTGGTGCAATATAACGTTATAGGTCTCACACTGATGGAATATAACGTTATACATTATAACGTAATAGTATATAACGTTATACGTCATATAGTGGTGCAATATAACGTTATAGGTCCTATAGTGATGGAATATAACGTTATACATTATAACGTAATAGTATATAACGTTATACGTCATAACGTAATAGTATATAACGTTATACCTCATATTGTGATGCGATATAACTTTATACGATATAACATAATTGTATATAACGTGATACGTCATATAGTGGTGCAATATATCGTTATACGTCATATAGTGATGCGATATATCGTTATAGGTCCTATAGTGATGGAATATAACGTTATAGTATAAAACGTAATAATACATAACGTTATACGTCATAACGTAATAGTATATAACGTTATAACTTATAACGTAATAGTATATAACGTTATAGGTCATATAGTGGTGCAATATAGCGTTACAGGTCCTATAGTGATGGAATATAACGTTATACATTATAACGTACTAGTTTATAACTTTATACGCCATATTGTGTTGCAATATATCGTTATAGGTCCAATAGAGATGCAATATAACGATATACGCCATATAGTGATGGAATATAACGTTATACACTATAACGTAATAGTTTATAACTTTATACGCCATATAGTGATGCAATATATCTTTATACGTCATATAGAGATGCACTAGAACGATATACGCCATATAGTGATGGAATATAACGTTATTCATTATAACGTAATAGTTTATAAGTTTATACGCCATATAGTGATGCAATATATCGTTATACGTCCTATAGTGATGCAATATATCGTTATACGTCCTACAGTTATGCAATACAACGTTATTCCTTATAACCTAACAGTATATGACGTTATACCTTATAACGTAATAGTATATAACGTTATCCGTCAAAACGTAATAGTATATAACGTTATACGTCATATAGAGGTGCAATGTAACGTTAAACGTTATAACGTAATAGTATAAAACATCGTACGTCATGTAGTGATGAGATATAACGTTATACGTAATAACGTAATAGTATATAACGTTATACGTCATATAGTGGTGCACTATAACGTTATAGGTCCTACAGTGATGGAATATAACGTTGTACATTATAACGTAATAGTATATAACGCTATACGTCATATAGAGATGCAATATAACGATATACGCCCTATAGTGATGGAATATAACGTTATACATTATAACGTAATAGTGTATAAGTTTATAGGCCATATAGTGATGCAATATAACGTTATACGTCCTATAGTGATGCAATACAACGTTATACGTCATAACATAATAGTATATAACGTTATGCGTCATAGAGTGATGCAATATATCGTTATACCTCATATAGTGATGCGATATAACGTTATACCATATAACCTAATAGTATATAACGACATAACCTAATAGAATATAACGTTATAGGTTATAACGTAATAGTATATAACGTTATACGTCATATAGTGATGCAATATAACGTTATAGGTCTCATAGTGATGGAATATAACGTTATACATTATAACGTAATAGTATATAACGTTATACGTCATATAGTGGTGCAATATAACGTTATAGGTCCTATAGTGATGGAATATAACGTTATACATTATAACGTAATAGTATATAACGTTATACGTCATAACGTAATAGTATATAACGTTATACCTCATATTGTGATGCGATATAACTTTATACGATATAACATAATTGTATATAACGTGATACGTCATATAGTGGTGCAATATATCGTTATAGGTCTCACAGTGATGGAATATAACGTTATACATTATAACGTAATAGTATATAACGTTATACGTCATATAGTGGTGCAATATAACGTTATAGGTCCTATAGTGATGGAATATAACGTTATACATTATAACGTAATAGTATATAACGTTATACGTCATAACGTAATAGTATATAACGTTATACCTCATATTGTGATGCGATATAACTTTATACGATATAACATAATTGTATATAACGCTATACGTCATATAGTGGTGCACTATAACGTTATAGGTCCTACAGTGATGGAATATAACGTTATACATTATAACGTAATAGTTTATAACGTTATACGCCATATAGTGATGCAATATATCGTTATACGTCCTATAGATATGCAATACAACGTTATGCCTTATAACCTAATAGTATATGACGTTATACCTTATAATGTAATAGTATATAACGTTATACGTCATATAGTGGTGCAATATAAAGTTATAGGTCTTATAGTGACGGCATATAACGTTATACATTATAACGTAATAGTATATAACGTTTTACGTCATAACGTAATAGTATATGACTTTATACGTCATAACTTAATAGTATATAACGTTATACGTCATATAGTGGTGCAATATAACGTTATAGGTCTTATAGTGATGGAATATAACGTTATACATTATAACGAAATAGTATATAAAGTTATACGTCATAACGTAATAGTATATAACGTTATAGGTCATATAGTGGTGCAATATAACGCTATAGGTCTCACAGTGATGGAATATAACGTTATATATTATAACGTAATAGTATATAACGTTATACGTCATATAGTGGTGCAATATAACGTTATAGGTCCTATAGTGATGGAATATAACGTTATACATTATAACCTAATAGTATAGAACGTTATACGTCATAACGTAATAGTATATAACGTTATACGTCATATTGTGGTGCAATATAACGTTATAGGCCTTATAGTGATGGCATATAACGTTATACATTATAACGTAATAGTATATAACGTTATACGTCATAACGTAATAGTATATAACGTTATACGTCATAACGTAATAGTATATAACGTTATACGTCATATAGTGGTGCAATATAACATTATAGGTCTTATAGTGATGGCATATAACGTTATACATTATAACGTAATAGTATATAACGTTTTACGTCATAACGTAATAGTATATAACGTTATACGTCATAACTTAATAGTATATAACGTTATACGTCATATAGTGTTGCAATATAACGTTAGAGGTCTTATAGTGATGGAATGTAACGTTATACATTATAACGTAATAGTATATAACGTTATACGTCATAACGTAATAGTACATAACGCTATACGTCATAACGTAATAGTATATAACGTTATAGTACATATAGTGGTGCAATATAACGTTATAGGTCTCATAGTGATGGAAAATAACGTTATACATTATAACGTAATAGTATATAACGTTATACGTCATATAGTGGTGCAATATAACGTTATAGGTCTTATAGTGACGGCATATAACGTTATACATTATAACGTAATAGTATATAACGTTATACATCATAACGTCATAGTATACAACGTTATACGTCATAACGTAATAGTATATAACGTTATGCATCATATAGTAATGCAATATAACGCTAAACGTTATAACGTAATAGTATAAAACATCGTACGTCATATAGTGTTGCGATATAACGTTTTACGTAATAACGTAATAGTATATAACGTTTTACGTCATAACGTAATAGTATATAACGTTATACGTTATAACGTAATAGTATATAACGTTATACGTCATATAGTGATGCAATATATCGTTATACGACCGAAAGAGAGGCAATAAAACGTTATACGTCATATAGTGATGCGATATAACGTTATACGTAATAACGTAATAGTATATGACCTGATACGGAATATTGTGATGCAATATATCGTTATACGGCCTATAGTTATGCAATACAACGTTATAGCTTATAACCTTACAGTACATGACGTTATACCTTATACCGTAATAGTATACAACGTTATACGTCATAACGTAATTGTATATAACGTTATACGTTATAACGTAATAGTATATAACGTTATACGTCATATAGTGGTGCAATATATCGTTATACGTCATATAATGATTCGATATAATGTTATACAATATAACCTAATAATATGTAACGTTATACGACATAACGTAATAGAATATAACGTTATAGGTTATAACGTAATAGTATATAACGTTATACCTCATATTGTGATGCGATATAACTTTATACGTTATAACATAATTGTATACAACGTGATACGTCATAACGTAATAGTATATAACGTTATACGTCATATAGTGATGCAATATATCGCTATACGACAGAAAGAGAGGCAATAAAACGTTATACGTCATATAGTGATGCGATATAACGTTATACGTAATAACGTAATAGTGTATAACGTTATACGCCATATTGTGATGCAATATATCGTTATTAGTCCTATAGATATGCAATACAACGTTATACCTTATAACCTAACAGTATATGACGTTATACCTTATAACGTAATAGTATATAACGTTATACGTCATAACGTAATAGTATATAACGTTATACGTCACATAGTGATGCAATATATCGTTATACGTCATATAGTGATGCAATATAATGTTATACTTCATATTGTGATGCGATATAATTTTATACGTTATAACGTAATAGTATGTAACGTTATACGTAATAACGTAATAGTATATAACGTTATATGTCATATAGAGATGCAATGTAACGTTAAACGTTATAACGTAATAGTATAAAACATCGTACGTCATATAGTGATGCGATATAACGTTATATGTAATGACGTAATGGTATATAACGCTATACGTCATATAGTGGTGCACTATAACGTTATAGGTCCTACAGTGATGGAATATAACGTTATACATTATAACGTAATAGTATATAACGTTATACGCCATATAGTGATGCAATATGCCGTTATACGTCCTATAGTTATGCAATACAACGTTATACCTTGTAACCTTATAGTATATGACGTTATACCTTATAATGTAATAGTATATAACGTTATACGTCATATAGTGATGCAATATATCGTTATGCGTCATATAGTGATGCGATATAACGTTATAGGTCCTATAGTGATGGAATATAACGTTATAGTATAAAAGGTAATAATACATAACGTTATACGTCATAACGTAATAGTATATAACGTTATACGTCATGTAGTGGTGCAATATACCGTTATAGGCCTTATAGTGATGGAATATAACGTTATACATTATAACGTAATAGTATATAACGCTATACGTCATAACGTAATAGTACATAACATTATACGTCATAACGTAATAGTATATAACGTTATACGTCATAACGTAATAGTATATAACGTTATACGTCATATAGTGATGCAATATATCGTTATACGTCATATAGTGATGAAATATAATGTTATACTTCATATTGTGATGCGATATAATTTTATAGGTTATAACGTAATAGTATGTAACGTTATACGTAATAACGTAATAGTATATAACGTTATACGTCATATAGAGATGCAATGTAACGTTAAACGTTATAACGTAATTGTATAAAACATCGTACGTCATATAGTGATGCGATATAACGTTATATGTAATGACGTAATGGTATATAACGCTATACGTCATATAGTGGTGCACTATAACGTTATAGGTCCTACAGTGATGGAATATAACGTTATACATTATAACGTAATAGTATATAACGTTATACGCCATATAGTGATGCAATATGTCGTTATACGTCCTATATTTATGCAATACAACGTTATACCTTGTAACCTTATAGTATATGACGTTATACCTTATAATGTAATAGTATATAACGTTATACGTCATATAGTGATGCAATATATCGTTATGCGTCATATAGTGATGCGATATAACGTTATCGGTCCTATAGTGATGGAATATAACGTTATAGTATAAAAGGTAATAATACATAACGTTATACGTCATAACGTAATAGTATATAACGTTATACGTCATGTAGTGGTGCAATATACCGTTATAGGCCTTATAGTGATGGAATATAACGTTATACATTATAACGTAATAGTATATAACGCTATACGTCATAACGTAATAGTACATAACATTATACGTCATAACGTAATCGTATATAACGTTATACGTCATGTAGTGGTGCAATATAACGTTATAGGCCTTATAGTGATGGAATATAACGTTATACGTCATAACGTAATAGTACATAACGTTATACGTCATAACGTAATAGTATATAACGTTATACGTCATGTAGTGGTGCAATATAACGTTATAGGCCTTATAGTGATGGAATATAACGTTATACATTATAACGTAATAGTATATAACGTTATACGTCATAACGTAATAGTACATAACGTTATACGTCATAACGTAATAGTATATAACGATATACGTCATATAGTGGTGCACTATAACGTTATAGGTCCTACAGTGATGGAATATAACGTTATACATTATAACGTAATAGTATATAACGTTATACGCCATATAGTGATGCAATATGTCGTTATACGTCCTATAGTTATGCAATACAACGTTATACCTTGTAACCTTATAGTATATGACGTTATACCTTATAATGTAATAGTATATAACGTTATACGTCATATAGTGATGCAATATATCGTTATGCGTCATATAGTGATGCGATATAACGTTATAGGTCCTATAGTGATGGAATATAACGTTATAGTATAAAAGGTAATAATACATAACGTTATACGTCATAACGTAATAGTATATAACGTTATACGTCATGTAGTGGTGCAATATACCGTTATAGGCCTTATAGTGATGGAATATAACGTTATACATTATAACGTAATATTATATAACGCTATACGTCATAACGTAATAGTACATAACGTTATACGTCATAACGTAATCGTATATAACGTTATACGTCATGTAGTGGTGCAATATAAAGTTATAGGCCTTATAGTGATGGAATATAACGTTATACGTCATAACGTAATAGTACATAACGTTATACGTCATAACGTAATAGTATATAACGTTATACGTCATGTAGTGGTGCAATATAACGTTATAGGCCTTATAGTGATGGAATATAACGTTATACATTATAACGTAATAGTATATAACGTTATACGTCATAACGTAATAGTACATAACGTTATACGTCATAACGTAATAGTAAATAACGTTATACGTCATATAGTGGTGCAATATAACGTTTTAGGTCTCATAGTGATGGAATATAACGTTATACATTATAACGTAATAGTATATAACGATATACGTCATATCGTAATAGTATATAACGTTATACGTAATAACGTAATAGTATGTAACGTTATACGTCATATAGTGGTTGCAATATAACGTTATAGGTCCTATAGTGATGGAATATAACGTTATACATTATAACGTAATAGTATATAACGTTATGCATCATATAGTAATGCAACATAACGCTAAACGTTATAACGTAATAGTATAAAACATCGTACGTCATATAGTGATGCGATATAGCGTTATACGTAATAACGTAATAGTATATAACGTTTTACGTCATAACGTAATAGTATATAACGTTGTACGTCATATAGTGGTGCAATATAACGTTATAGGTCCTATAGTGATGGAATATAACGTTATACATTATAACGTAATAGTATATAACGTTATACGTTATAACGTAATAGTATATAACGTTACACGTCATATAGTGATGCGATATAACGTTATAGGCAATATATAACGTTAAGCAATATATCGTCATATAGTGATGCAATATAATGTTATGCCTCATATTGTGATGCGATATAATTTTATATGTTATAACATAATTGTATTCAACGCGATACGTCATTACGTAATAGTATATAACGTTATACGTCATATAGTGATGCAATATATCGTTATACGACCGAAAGAGAGGCAATAAAACGTTATACGTCATATAGTAATGCGATATAACGTTATACGTCATAACGTAATAGTATATAACGCTATACGTAATAACGTAATAGTATATAACGCTATACGTCATATAGTGGTGCACTATAACGTTATAGGTCCTACAGTGATGGAATATAACGTTATACGTCATATAGTGGTGCAATATAACGTTAAACGTTATAACGTAATAGTATAAAACATCGTACGTCATATAGTGATGCGACATAACGTTAAACGTAATAACGTAATGGTATATAACGCTTTACGTCATATAGTAGTGCACTATAACGTTATAGGTCCTACAGTGATGGAATATAACGTTATACATTATAACGTAATAGTATATAACGTTATACGCCATATAGTGATGCAATATATCGTTATACGTCCTATAGTTATGCAATACAACGTTATACCTTGTAACCTAATAGTATATGACGTTATTCCTTATAAAGTAATAGTATATAACGTTATACGTCATATAGTGATGGAATATATCGCTATACGTCATATAGTGATGCGATATAACGTTATAGGTCCTATAGTGATGGAATATAACGTTATAGGTCGTATAGAGATGGAATACAACGTTATAGTATATAACGTAATAGTATATAACGTTATAACTTATAACGTAATAGTATATAACGTTATAGGTCATATAGTGGTGCAATATAGCGTTACAGGTCCTATAGTGATGGAATATAACGTTATACATTATAACGTACTAGTTTATAACTTTATACGCCATATAGTGTTGCAATATATCGTTATAGGTCCAATAGAGATGCAATATAACGATATACGCCATATAGTGATGGAATATAACGTTATACACTATAACGTAATAGTTTATAACTTTATACGCCATATAGTGATGCAATATATCTTTATACGTCATATAGAGATGCACTAGAACGATATACGCCATATAGTGATGGAATATAACGTTATTCATTATAACGTAATAGTTTATAAGTTTATACGCCATATAGTGATGCAATATAATGTTATACTTCATATTGTGATGCGATATAATTTTATAGGTTATAACGTAATAGTATGTAACGTTATACGTAATAACGTAATAGTATATAACGTTATACGTCATATAGAGATGCAATGTAACGTTAAACGTTATAACGTAATTGTATAAAACATCGTACGTCATATAGTGATGCGATATAACGTTATATGTAATGACGTAATGGTATATAACGCTATACGTCATATAGTGGTGCACTATAACGTTATAGGTCCTACAGTGATGGAATATAACGTTATACATTATAACGTAATAGTATATAACGTTATACGCCATATAGTGATGCAATATGTCGTTATACGTCCTATATTTATGCAATACAACGTTATACCTTGTAACCTTATAGTATATGACGTTATACCTTATAATGTAATAGTATATAACGTTATACGTCATATAGTGATGCAATATATCGTTATGCGTCATATAGTGATGCGATATAACGTTATCGGTCCTATAGTGATGGAATATAACGTTATAGTATAAAAGGTAATAATACATAACGTTATACGTCATAACGTAATAGTATATAACGTTATCCGTCAAAACGTAATAGTATATAACGTTATACGTCATATAGAGGTGCAATGTAACGTTAAACGTTATAACGTAATAGTATAAAACATCGTACGTCATGTAGTGATGAGATATAACGTTATACGTAATAACGTAATAGTATATAACGTTATACGTCATATAGTGGTGCACTATAACTTTATAGGTCCTACAGTGATGGAATATAACGTTGTACATTATAACGTAATAGTATATAACGCTATACGTCATATAGAGATGCAATATAACGATATACGCCCTATAGTGATGGAATATAACGTTATACATTATAACGTAATAGTGTATAAGTTTATACGCCATATAGTGATGCAATATAACGTTATACGTCCTATAGTGATGCAATACAACGTTATACGTCATAACATAATAGTATATAACGTTATGCGTCATAGAGTGATGCAATATATCGTTATACGTCATATAGTGATGCGATATAACGTTATACCATATAACCTAATAGTATATAACGACATAACCTAATAGAATATAACGTTATAGGTCATAACGTAATAGTATATAACGTTATACGTCATATAGTGATGCAATATATCGTTATACGTCCTATAGATATGCAATACAACGTTATATCTTATAACCTTACAGTATATGACGTTATACATTATAACGTAGCAGTATATAACGTTATACGTCATAACGTAATAGTATATAACGTTATACGTTATAACGTAATAGTATATAACGTTATCCGTTATAACGTAATAGTATATAACGTTATACGTCATATAGTGATGCAATATATCGTTATACGTCATATAGTGATGCAATATAACGTTATACCTCATATTGTGATGCGATATACATTTATACGTTATAACATAATTGTATATAACGTGATACGTCATAACGTAATAGTATATAACGTTATACGTCATATAGTGATGCAATATATCGTTATACGACCGAAAGAGAGGCAATAAAACGTTATACGTCATATAGTGATTCGATATAACGTTATACCATATAACCTAATAGTATATAAAGTTATACGACATAACGTAATAGAATATAACGATATACGTAATAACGTAATAGTATATAACGTTATAGGTCATATGGTGGTGCAATATAACGTTAAACGTTATAACGTAATAGTATAAAACATCGTACGTCATATAGTGATGCGATATAGCGTTATACGTAATAACGTAATAGTATATAACGTTATACGTCATATAGTGGTTGCAATATAACGTTATAGGTCCTATAGTGATGGAATATAACGTTATACATTATAACGTACTAGTATATAACGTTATGCATCATATAGTAATGCAACATAACGCTAAACGTTATAACGTAATAGTATAAAACATCGTACGTCATATAGTGATGCGATATAGCGTTATACGTAATAACGTAATAGTATATAACGTTTTACGTCATAACGTAATAGTATATAACGTTGTACGTCATATAGTGATACAATATATCGTTATACGACCGAAAGAGAGGCAATAAAACGTTATACGTCATATAGTGATGCGATATAACGTTATACGTCATAACGTAATAGTATATAACGCTATACGTAATAACGTAATAGTATATAACGCTATACGTCATATAGTGGTGCACTATAACGTTATAGGTCCTACAGTGATGGAATATAACGTTATACGTCATATAGTGGTGCAATATAACGTTAAACGTTATAACGTAATAGTATAAAACATCGTACGTCATATAGGGATGCGATATAACGCTAAACGTAATAACGTAATGGTATATAACGCTATACGTCATATAGTGGTGCACTATAACGTTATAGGTCCTACAGTGATGGAATATAACGTTATACATTATAACGTAATAGTATATAACGTTATACGCCATATAGTGATGCAATATATCGTTATACGTCATATAGTGATGCGATATAACGTTATAGGTCCTATAGTGATGGAATATAACGTTATAGTATATAACGCAATAGTACATAACGTTATACGTCATAACGTAATAGTATATAACGTTATACGTCATATAGTGGTGCAATATCACGTTAAAGGCCTTATAGTGATGGAATATAACGTTATACATTATAACGTAATAGTATATAACGTATACGTCATAACGTAATAGTATATAACGTTATACGTCATAACGTAATAGTATATAACGTTATACGTCATACAGTGGTGCAATATAACGTTATAGGTCTTATAGTGATGGCATATAACGTTATACATTATAACGTAATAGTATATAACGTTTTACGTCGTAACGTAATAGTATATAACGTTATACGTCATAACGTAATAGTATATAACGTTATAGGTCATATAGTGGTGCAATATAACGTTATAGGTCTCACAGTTATGGAATATAACGTTATACATTATAACGTAATAGTATATAACGTTATACGTCATAACGTAATAGTATATAACGTTATACGTTATAACGTAATAGTATATAACGTTATACGTCATATAGTGATGCAATATATCGTTATACGACCGAAAGAGAGGCAATAAAACGTTATACGTCATATAGTGATGCGATATAACGTTATACGTAATAACGTAATAGTATATGACCTTATACGCAATATTGTGATGCAATATATCGTTATACGGCCTATAGTTATGCAATACAACGTTATACCTTATAACCTTACAGTACATGACGTTATACCTTATAACGTAATAGTATACGTTATACGTCACAACGTAATTGTATATAACGTTATACGTTATAACGTAATAGTATATAACGTTATACGTCATATAGTGGTGCAATATATCGTTATACGTCATATAATGATTCGATATAATGTTATACAATATAACCTAATAGTATGTAACGTTATACGACATAACGTAATAGAATATAACGTTATAGGTTATAACGTAATAGTATATAACGTTATACCTCATATTGTGATGCGATATAACTTTATACGTTATAACATAATTGTATACAACGTGATACGTCATAACGTAATAGTATATAACGTTATACGTCATATAGTGATGCAATATATCGCTATACGACAGAAAGAGAGGCAATAAAACGTTATACGTCATATAGTGATGCGATATAACGTTATACGTAATAACGTAATAGTGTATAACGTTATACGCCATATTGTGATGCAATATATCGTTATTAGTCCTATAGATATGCAATACAACGTTATACCTTATAACCTAACAGTATATGACGTTATACCTTATAACGTAATAGTATATAACGTTATACGTCATAACGTAATAGTATATAACGTTATACGCCACATAGTGATGCAATATATCGTTATACGT
Organism: Bombus terrestris; assembly: GCF_910591885.1. Taxonomy (NCBI): domain Eukaryota; kingdom Metazoa; phylum Arthropoda; class Insecta; order Hymenoptera; family Apidae; genus Bombus; species Bombus terrestris. The sequence goes on from NW_025963562.1 coordinate 1,344,651, forward strand.
CATATAGTGATGCAATATAATGTTATACTTCATATTGTGATGCGATATAATTTTATACATTATAACGTAATAGTATGTAACGTTATACGTAATAACGTAATAGTATATAACGTTATACGTCATATAGAGATGCAATGTAACGTTAAACGTTATAACGTAATAGTATAAAACATCGTACGTCATATAGTGATGCGATATAACGTTATATGTAATGACGTAATGGTATATAACGCTATACGTCATATAGTGGTGCACTATAACGTTATAGGTCCTACAGTGATTGAATATAACGTTATACATTATAACGTAATAGTATATAACGTTATACGCCATATAGTGATGCAATATGTCGTTATACGTCCTATAGTTATGCAATACAACGTTATACCTTGTAACCTTATAGTATATGACGTTATACCTTATAATGTAATAGTATATAACGTTATACGTCATATAGTGATGCAATATATCGTTATGCGTCATATAGTGATGCGATATAACGTTATAGGTCCAATAGTGATGGAATATAACGTTATAGTATAAAAGGTAATAATACATAACGTTATACGTCATAACGTAATAGTATATAACGTTATACGTCATGTAGTGGTGCAATATACCGTTATAGGCCTTATAGTGATGGAATATAACGTTATACATTATAACGTAATAGTATATAACGCTATACGTCATAACGTAATAGTACATAACGTTATACGTCATAACGTAATCGTATATAACGTTATACGTCATGTAGTGGTGCAATATAACGTTATAGGCCTTATAGTGATGGAATATAACGTTATACGTCATAACGTAATAGTACATAACGTTATACGTCATAACGTAATAGTATATAACGTTATACGTCATGTAGTGGTGCAATATAACGTTGTAGGCCTTATAGTGATGGATTATAACGTTATACATTATAACGTAATAGTATATAACGTTATACGTCATAACGTAATAGTATATAACGTTATACGTCACATAGTGATGCAATATATCGTTATACGTCATATAGTGATGCAATATAATGTTATACTTCATATTGTGATGCGATATAATTTTATACGTTATAACGTAATAGTATGTAACGTTATACGTAATAACGTAATAGTATATAACGTTATACGTCATATAGAGATGCAATGTAACGTTAAACGTTATAACGTAATAGTATAAAACATCGTACGTCATATAGTGATGCGATATAACGTTATATGTAATGCCGTAATGGTATATAACGCTATACGTCATATAGTGGTGCACTATAACGTTATAGGTCCTACAGTGATGGAATATAACGTTATACATTATAACGTAATAGTATATAACGTTATACGCCATATAGTGATGCAATATGTCGTCATACGTCCTATAGTTATGCAATACAACGTTATACCTTGTAACCTTATAGTATATGACGTTATACCTTATAATGTAATAGTATATAACGTTATACGTCATATAATGATGCAATATATCGTTATGCGTCATATAGTGATGCGATATAACGTTATAGGTCCTATAGTGATGGAATATAACGTTATAGTATAAAAGGTAATAATACATAACGTTATACGTCATAACGTAATAGTATATAACGTTATACGTCATGTAGTGGTGCAATATACCGTTATAGGCCTTATAGTGATGGAATATAACGTTATACATTATAACGTAATAGTATATAACGCTATACGTCATAACGTAATAGTACATAACATTATACGTCATAACGTAATAGTATATAACGTTATACGTCATAACGTAATAGTATATAACGTTATACGTCACATAGTGATGCAATATATCGTTATACGTCATATAGTGATGCAATATAATGTTATACCTCATATTGTGATGCGATATAATTTTATACGTTATAACGTAATAGTATGTAACGTTATACGTAATAACGTAATAGTATATAACGTTATACGTCATATAGAGATGCAATGTAACGTTAAACGTTATAACGTAATAGTATAAAACATCGTACGTCATATAGTGATGCGATATAACGTTATATGTAATGACGTAATGGTATATAACGCTATACGTCATATAGTGGTGCACTATAACGTTATAGGTCCTACAGTGATGGAATATAACGTTATACATTATAACGTAATAGTATATAACGTTATACGCCATATAGTGATGCAATATGTCGTTATACGTCCTATAGTTATGCAATACAACGTTATACCTTGTAACCTTATAGTATATGACGTTATACCTTATAATGTAATAGTATATAACGTTATACGTCATATAGTGATGCAATATATCGTTATGCGTCATATAGTGATGCGATATAACGTTATAGGTCCAATAGTGATGGAATATAACGTTATAGTATAAAAGGTAATAATACATAACGTTATACGTCATAACGTAATAGTATATAACGTTATACGTCATGTAGTGGTGCAATATACCGTTATAGGCCTTATAGTGATGGAATATAACGTTATACATTATAACGTAATAGTATATAACGCTATACGTCATAACGTAATAGTACATAACATTATACGTCATAACGTAATCGTATATAACGTTATACGTCATGTAGTGGTGCAATATAACGTTATAGGCCTTATAGTGATGGAATATAACGTTATACGTCATAACGTAATAGTACATAACGTTATACGTCATAACGTAATAGTATATAACGTTATACGTCATGTAGTGGTGCAATATAACGTTATAGGCCTTATAGTGATGGAATATAACGTTATTCATTATAACGTAATAGTATATAACGTTATACGTCATAACGTAATAGTACATAACGTTATACGTCATAACGTAATAGTGTATAACGATATACGTCATATAGTGGTGCACTATAACGTTATAGGTCCTACAGTGATGGAATATAACGTTATACATTATAACGTAATAGTATATAACGTTATACGCCATATAGTGATGCAATATGTCGTTATACGTCCTATAGTTATGCAATACAACGTTATACCTTGTAACCTTATAGTATATGACGTTATACCTTATAATGTAATAGTATATAACCTTATACGTCATATAGTGATGCAATATATCGTTATGCGTCATATAGTGATGCGATATAACGTTATAGGTCCAATAGTGATGGAATATAACGTTATAGTATAAAAGGTAATAATACATAACGTTATACGTCATAACGTAATAGTATATAACGTTATACGTCATGTAGTGGTGCAATATACCGTTATAGGCCTTATAGTGATGGAATATAACGTTATACATTATAACGTAATAGTATATAACGTTATACGTCATAGCGTAATAGTACATAACGTTATACGTCATAACGTAATAGTATATAACGTTGTACGTCATATAGTGGTGCAATATAACGTTATAGGTCCTATAGTGATGGAATAGAACGTTATACATTATAACGTAATAGTATATAACGTTATACGTCATAACGTAATAGTACATAACGTTATACGTCATAACGTAATAGTATATAACGTTATACGTCATATAGTGGTTGCAATATAACGTTATAGGTCCTATAGTGATGGAATATAACGTTATAGTATAAAACGTAATAATACATAACGTTATACGTCATAACGTAATAGTATATACCGTTATACGTCATATAGTGGTGCACTATAACGTTATAGGTCCTACAGTGATGGAATATAACGTTATACATTATAACGTAATAGTATATAACGTTATACGCCATATAGTGATGCAATATGTCGTTATACGGCTTATAGTTATGCAATACAAAGTTATACCTTGTAATCTAATAGTATACGACGTTATACCTTACAAGGTAATAGTATATAACGTTATAGTGTCATATAGTGATGCAATATATCGTTATACGTCAAATAGTGAGGCGATATAACGTTATAGGTCCTATAGTGATGGAATATAACGTTATAGTATAAAACGTAATAGTACATAAAGTTATACGTCATAACGTAATAGTATATAACGTTATACGTCATATAGAGGTGCAATATAACGTTATAGGCCTTATAGTGATGGAATATAGCGATATACATTATAACGTAATAGTATATAACGTTATACGTCATAACGTAATAGTATATAACGTTATAGGCCTTATAGTGATGGAATATAACGTTATACATTAAAACGTAATAGTATATAACGTTATACGACATAACGTAATAGTATATAACGTTATACATTATAACGTAATAGTATATAACGTTATGCATCATATAGTAATGCAACATAACACTAAACGTTATAACGTAATAGTATAAAACATCGTACGTCATATAGTGATGCGATATAACGTTACACGTAATAACGTAATAGTATATAACGTTTAACGTCATAACGTAATAGTATATAACGTTGTACGTCATATAGTGGTGCAATATAACGTTATAGGTCCTATAGTGATGGAATATAACGTTATACATTATAACGTAATAGTATATAACGTTATACGTTATAACCTAATAGCATATAACGTTACACGTCATATAGTGATGCGATATAACGTTATAGGCAATATATAACGTTAAGCAATATATCGTCATATAGTGATGCAATATAATGTTATGCCTCATATTGTGATGCGATATAATTTTATATGTTATAACATAATTGTATTCAACGCGATACGTCATAACGTAATAGTATATAACGTTATACGTCATATAGTGATGCAATATATCGTTATACGACCGAAAGAGAGGCAATAAAACGTTATACGTCATATAGTGATGCGATATAACGTTATACGTCATAACGTAATAGTATATAACGCTATACGTAATAACGTAATAGTATATAACGCTATACGTCATATAGTGGTGCACTATAACGTTATAGGTCCTACAGTGATGGAATATAACGTTATACGTCATATAGTGGTGCAATATAACGTTAAACGTTATAACGTAATAGTATAAAACATCGTACGTCATATAGTGATGCGACATAACGTTAAACGTAATAACGTAATGGTATATAACGCTTTACGTCATATAGTAGTGCACTATAACGTTATAGGTCCTACAGTGATGGAATATAACGTTATACATTATAACGTAATAGTATATAACGTTATACGCCATATAGTGATGCAATATATCGTTATACGTCCTATAGTTATGCAATACAACGTTATACCTTGTAACCTAATACCATATGACGTTATTCCTTATAATGTAATAGTATATAACGTTATACGTCATATAGTGATGCGATATAACGTTATAGGTCCTATAGTGATGGAATATAACGTTATAGGTCGTATAGAGATGGAATACAACGTTATAGTATATAACGTAATAGTATATAACGTTATAACTTATAACGTAATAGTATATAACGTTATAGGTCATATAGTGGTGCAATATAGCGTTACAGGACCTATAGTGATGGAATATAACGTTATACATTATAACGTACTAGTTTATAACTTTATACGCCATATAGTGTTGCAATATATCGTTATAGGTCCAATAGAGATGCAATATAACGATATACGCCATATAGTGATGGAATATAACGTTATACACTATAACGTAATAGTTTATAACTTTATAAGCCATATAGTGATGCAATATATCTTTATACGTCATATAGAGATGCACTAGAACGATATACGCCATATAGTGATGGAATATAACGTTATTCATTATAACGTAATAGTTTATAAGTTTATACGCCATATAGTGATGCAATATATCGTTATACGTCCTATAGTGATGCAATATATCGTTATACGTCCTACAGTTATGCAATACAACGTTATTCCTTATAACCTAACAGTATATGACGTTATACCTTATAACGTAATAGTATATAACGTTATCCGTCAAAACGTAATAGTATATAACGTTATACGTCATATAGAGGTGCAATGTAACGTTATACGTTATAACGTAATAGTATAAAACATCGTACGTCATGTAGTGATGAGATATAACGTTATACGTTATAACGTAATAGTATATAACGTTATACGTCATAACGTAATAGTATATAACGTTATACGTCATATAGTGGTGCAATATAACGTTATAGGTCCTATAGTGATGGAATATAACGTTATACATTATAACGTAATAGTATATAACGTTATACGTTATAACCTAATAGCATATAACGTTACACGTCATATAGTGATGCGATATAACGTTATAGGCAATATATAACGTTAAGCAATATATCGTCATATAGTGATGCAATATAATGTTATGCCTCATATTGTGATGCGATATAATTTTATATGTTATAACATAATTGTATTCAACGCGATACGTCATAACGTAATAGTATATAACGTTATACGTCATATAGTGATGCAATATATCGTTATACGACCGAAAGAGAGGCAATAAAACGTTATACGTCATATAGTGATGCGATATAACGTTATACGTCATAACGTAATAGTATATAACGCTATACGTAATAACGTAATAGTATATAACGCTATACGTCATATAGTTGTGCACTATAACGTTATAGGTCCTACAGTGATGGAATATAACGTTATACGTCATATAGTGGTGCAATATAACGTTAAACGTTATAACGTAATAGTATAAAACATCGTACGTCATATAGTGATGCGACATAACGTTAAACGTAATAACGTAATGGTATATAACGCTTTACGTCATATAGTAGTGCACTATAACGTTATAGGTCCTACAGTGATGGAATATAACGTTATACATTATAACGTAATAGTATATAACGTTATACGCCATATAGTGATGCAATATATCGTTATACGTCCTATAGTTATGCAATACAACGTTATACCTTGTAACCTAATACCATATGACGTTATTCCTTATAATGTAATAGTATATAACGTTATACGTCATATAGTGATGCGATATAACGTTATAGGTCCTATAGTGATGGAATATAACGTTATAGGTCGTATAGAGATGGAATACAACGTTATAGTATATAACGTAATAGTATATAACGTTATAACTTATAACGTAATAGTATATAACGTTATAGGTCATATAGTGGTGCAATATAGCGTTACAGGACCTATAGTGATGGAATATAACGTTATACATTATAACGTACTAGTTTATAACTTTATACGCCATATAGTGTTGCAATATATCGTTATAGGTCCAATAGAGATGCAATATAACGATATACGCCATATAGTGATGGAATATAACGTTATACACTATAACGTAATAGTTTATAACTTTATACGCCATATAGTGATGCAATATATCTTTATACGTCATATAGAGATGCACTAGAACGATATACGCCATATAGTGATGGAATATAACGTTATTCATTATAACGTAATAGTTTATAAGTTTATACGCCATATAGTGATGCAATATATCGTTATACGTCCTATAGTGATGCAATATATCGTTATACGTCCTACAGTTATGCAATACAACGTTATTCCTTATAACCTAACAGTATATGACGTTATACCTTATAACGTAATAGTATATAACGTTATCCGTCAAAACGTAATAGTATATAACGTTATACGTCATATAGAGGTGCAATGTAACGTTAAACGTTATAACGTAATAGTATAAAACATCGTACGTCATGTAGTGATGAGATATAACGTTATACGTAATAACGTAATAGTATATAACGTTATACGACATATAGTGGTGCACTATAACGTTATAGGTCCTACAGTGATGGAATATAACGTTGTACATTATAACGTAATAGTATATAACGCTATACGTCATATAGAGACGCAATATAACGATATACGCCCTATAGTGATGGAATATAACGTTATACATTATAACGTAATAGTGTATAAGTTTATACGCCATATAGTGATGCAATATAACGTTATACGTCCTATAGTGATGCAATACAACGTTATACGTCATAACATAATAGTATATAACGTTATGCGTCATAGAGTGATGCAATATATCGTTATACGTCATATAGTGATGCGATATAACGTTATACCATATAACCTAATAGTATATAACGACATAACCTAATAGAATATAACGTTATAGGTTATAACGTAATAGTATATAACGTTATACGTCATATAGTGATGCAATATATCGTTATACGTCCTATAGATATGCAATACAACGTTATATCTTATAACCTTACAGTATATGACGTTATACATTATAACGTAGCAGTATATAACGTTATACGTCATAACGTAATAGTATATAACGTTATACGTTATAACGTAGTAGTATATAACGTTATACGTTATAACGTAATAGTATATAACGTTATACGTCATATAGTGATGCAATATATCGTTATACGTCATATAGTGATGCAATATAACGTTATACCTCATATTGTGATGCGATATACATTTATACGTTATAACATAATTGTATATAACGTGATACGTCATAACGTAATAGTATATAACGTTATACGTCATATAGTGATGCAATATATCGTTATACGACCGAAAGAGAGGCAATAAAACGTTATATGTCATATAGTGATTCGATATAACGTTATACCATATAACCTAATAGTATATAAAGTTATACGACATAACGTAATAGAATATAACGATATACGTAATAACGTAATAGTATATAACGCTATACGTCATATAGTGGTGCACTATAACGTTATAGGTCCTACAGTGATGGAATATAACGTTATACAATATAACGTAATAGTATATAACGTTATACGTCATAACGTAATAGTATATAACGTTATAGGCCTTATAGTGATGGCATATAACGTTATACATTATGAGGTAATAGTATATAACGTTTTACGTCATAACGTAATAGTATATAACGTTATACGTCATAACGTAATAGTATATAACGTTATGCATCATATAGTAATGCAATATAACGCTAAACGTTATAACGTAATAGTATAAAACATCGTACGTCATATAGTGTTGCGATATAACGTTATACGTAATAACGTAATAGTATATAACGTTTTACGTCATAACGTAATAGTATATAACGTTGTACGTCATATAGTGGTGCAATATAACGTTATAGGTCTCATAGTGATGGAATATAACGTTATACATTATAACGTAATAGTATATAACGTTATACGTCATAACGTAATAGTATATAACGTTATAGGTCATATGGTGGTGCAATATAACGTTAAACGTTATAACGTAATAGTATAAAACATCGTACGTCATATAGTGTTGCGATATAACGTTATACGTAATAACGTAATAGTATATAACGTTTTACGTCATAACGTAATAGTATATAACGTTGTACGTCATATAGTGGTGCAATATAACGTTATAGGTCTCATAGTGATGGAATATAACGTTATACATTATAACGTAATAGTATATAACGTTATACGTCATAACGTAATAGTATATAACGTTATAGGTCATATGGTGGTGCAATATAACGTTAAACGTTATAACGTAATAGTATAAAACATCGTACGTCATATAGTGATGCGATATAGCGTTATACGTAATAACGTAATAGTATATAACGTTATACGTCATATAGTGGTTGCAATATAACGTTATAGGTCCTATAGTGATGGAATATAACGTTATACATTATAACGTACTAGTATATAACGTTATGCATCATATAGTAATGCAATATAACGTTAAACGCTATAACGTAATAGTATAAAACATCGTACGTCATATAGTGATGCGATATAACGTTATACCATATAACCTAATAGTATATAACGACATAACGTAATAGAATATAACGTTATAGGTTATAACGTAATAGTATATAACGTTATACGTCATATAGTGATGCAATATATCGTTATACGTCATATAGTGAGGAGATTAAACGTTATAGGTCCTATAGTGATGGAATATAACTATATACATTCTAACGTAATAGCATATAACGTTATACGTCATATTGTGATGCAATATATCGTTATACGTCCTATAGATATGCAATACAACGTTATACCTTATAACCTAACAGTATATGACGTTATACATTATAACGTAATAGTATATAACGATATACGTCATAACGTAATAGTATATAACGTTATACGTTATAACGTAATAGTATATAACGTTATACGTTATAACGTAATAGTATATAACGTTATACGTCAAATAGTGATGCAATATATCGTTATACGTCATATAGTGATGCAATATAACGTTATACCTCATATTGTGATGCGATATACCTTTATACGTTATAACATAATTGTACATAACGTGATACGTCATAACGCAATAGTATATAACGTTATACGTCATATAGTGAAGCAATATATCGTTATACGACCGAAAGAGAGGCAATAAAACGTTATACGTCATATAGTGATGCGATATAACGTTATACGTAATAACGTAATAGTATATAACCTTATACGCAATATTGTGATGCAATATATCGTTATACGGCCTATATTTATGCAATACAACGTTATACCTTATAACCTAACAGTATATGACGTTATACCTTATAACGTAATAGTATATAACGTTATACCTCATAACGTAATAGTATATGACGTTATACGTCATATAGTGGTGCAATATAGCGTTACAGGTCCTATAGTGATGGAATATAACGTTATACTTTATAACGTAATAGTTTATATCTTTATACGCCATATAGTGTTGCAATATGTCGTTATACGTTCAATAGAGATGCAATATAACGATATACGCCATATAGTGATGGAATATAACGTTATACATTATAACGTAATAGTTTATAACTTTATACGCCATATAGTGATGCAATATATCGTTATACGTCATATAGAGATGCAATAGAACGATATACGCCACATAGTGATGGAATATAACGTTATACATTATAACGTAATAGCTTATAAGTTTATACGCCATATAGTGATGCAATATATCGTTATACGTCCTATAGTTATGCAATACAACGTTATACCTTATAACCTAACAGTATATGACGTTATAACTTATAACGTAATAGTATATAACGTTATACGTAATAACGTAATAGTATATAACGTTATACGTCATATAGAGGTGCAATATAACGTTATAGGTCTTATAGTGATGGAATATAACGTTATACATTATAACGTAATAGTATATAACGTTATACGTCATAACGTAATAGTATATGACGTTATACGTCATAACGTAATAGTATATAACGTTATACATCATATAGTAATGCAGTATAACGTTAAACGTTATAACGTAATAGTATAAAACATCGTACGTCATATAGTGATGCGATATAACGTTATACCATATAACCTAATAGTATATAACGACATAACGTAATAGTATATAACGTTATACGTTATAACGTAATAGTATATAACGTTATACGTCATATAGTGATGCAATATATCGTTATACGACCGAAAGAGAGGCAATAAAACGTTATACGTCATATAGTGATGCGATATAACGTTATACGTAATAACGTAATAGTATATGACCTTATACGCAATATTGTGATGCAATATATCGTTATACGGCCTATAGTTATGCAATACAACGTTATACCTTATAACCTTACAGTACATGACGTTATACCTTATAACGTAATAGTATACAACGTTATACGTCATAACGTAATTGTATATAACGTTATACGTAATAACGTAATAGTGTATAACGTTATACGCCATATTGTGATGCAATATATCGTTATTAGTCCTATAGATATGCAATACAACGTTATACCTTATAATCTAATAGTATATGACGTTATACCTTATAACGTAATAGTATATAACGTAATACGTCATAACGTAATAGTATATAACGTTATACGTCACATAGTGATGCAATATATCGTTATACGTCATATAGTGATGCAATATAATGTTATACCTCATATTGTGATGCGATATAATTTTATACGTTATAACGTAATAGTATGTAACGTTATACGTAATAACGTAATAGTATATAACGTTATACGTCATATAGAGATGCAATGTAACGTTAAACGTTATAACGTAATAGTATAAAACATCGTACGTCATATAGTGATGCGATATAACGTTATATGTAATAACGTAATGGTATATAACGCTATACGTCATATAGTGGTGCACTATAACGTTATAGGTCCTACAGTGATGGAATATAACGTTATACATTATAACGTAATAGTTTATAACGTTATACGCCATATAGTGATGCAATATATCGTTATACGTCCTATAGATATGCAATACAACGTTATGCCTTATGACCTAATAGTATATGACGTTATACCTTATAATGTAATAGTATATAACGTTATACGTCATATAGTGGTGCAATATAAAGTTATAGGTCTTATAGTGACGGCATATAACGTTATACATTATAACGTAATAGTATATAACGTTTTACGTCATAACGTAATAGTATATGACTTTATACGTCATAACTTAATAGTATATAACGTTATACGTCATATAGTGGTGCAATATAACGTTATAGGTCTTATAGTGATGGAATATAACGTTATACATTATAACGAAATAGTATATAAAGTTATACGTCATAACGTAATAGTATATAACGTTATAGGTCATATAGTGTTGAAATATAACGCTATAGGTCTCACAGTGATGGAAAATAACGTTATACATTATAACGTAATAGTATATAACGTTATACGTCATATAGTGGTGCAATATAACGTTATAGGTCCTATAGTGATGGAATATAACGTTATACATTATAACGTAATAGTATATAACGTTATACATCATAACGTAATAGTATATAACGTTATACGTCATATAGTGGTGCAATATAACGTTATAGGTCCTATAGTGATGGAATATAACGTTATACATTATAACGTAATAGTATGCAACGTTATACGTAATAACGTAATAGTATATAACGTTATACGTCATATAGAGATGCAATGTAACGTTAAACGTTATAACGTAATAGTATAAAACATCGTACGTCATATAGTGATGCGATATAACGTTATATGTAATGACGTAATGGTATATAACGCTATACGTCATATAGTGGTGCACTATAACGTTATAGGTCCTACAGTGATGGAATATAACGTTATACATTATAACGTAATAGTTTATAACGTTATACGCCATATAGTGATGCAATATATCGTTATACGTCCTATAGATATGCAATACAACGTTATGCCTTATAACCTAATAGTATATGACGTTATACCTTATAATGTAATAGTATATAACGTTATACGTCATATAGTGGTGCAATATAAAGTTATAGGTCTTATAGTGACGGCATATAACGTTATACATTATAACGTAATAGTATATAACGTTTTACGTCATAACGTAATAGTATATGACTTTATACGTCATAACTTAATAGTATATAACGTTATACGTCATATAGTGGTGCAATATAACGTTATAGGTCTTATAGTGATGGAATATAACGTTATACATTATAACGAAATAGTATATAAAGTTATACGTCATAACGTAATAGTATATAACGTTATAGGTCATATAGTGGTGCAATATAACGCTATAGGTCTCATAGTGATGGAATATAACGTTATATATTATAACGTAATAGTATATAACGTTATACGTCATATAGTGGTGCAATATAACGTTATAGGTCCTATAGTGATGGAATATAACGTTATACATTATAACCTAATAGTATAGAACGTTATACGTCATAACGTAATAGTATATAACGTTATACGTCATATTGTGGTGCAATATAACGTTATAGGCCTTATAGTGATGGCATATAACGTTATACATTATAACGTAATAGTATATAACGTTATACGTCATAACGTAATAGTATATAACGTTATACGTCATAACGTAATAGTATATAACGTTATACGTCATATAGTGGTGCAATATAACATTATAGGTCTTATAGTGATGGCATATAACGTTATACATTATAACGTAATAGTATATAACGTTTTACGTCATAACGTAATAGTATATAACGTTATACGTCATAACTTAATAGTATATAACGTTATACGTCATATAGTGTTGCAATATAACGTTAGAGGTCTTATAGTGATGGAATGTAACGTTATACATTATAACGTAATAGTATATAACGTTATACGTCATAACGTAATAGTACATAACGCTATACGTCATAACGTAATAGTATATAACGTTATAGTACATATAGTGGTGCAATATAACGTTATAGGTCTCATAGTGATGGAAAATAACGTTATACATTATAACGTAATAGTATATAACGTTATACGTCATATAGTGGTGCAATATAACGTTATAGGTCTTATAGTGACGGCATATAACGTTATACATTATAACGTAATAGTATATAACGTTATACATCATAACGTCATAGTATATAACGTTATACGTCATAACGTAATAGTATATAACGTTATGCATCATATAGTAATGCAATATAACGCTAAACGTTATAACGTAATAGTATAAAACATCGTACGTCATATAGTGTTGCGATATAACGTTTTACGTAATAACGTAATAGTATATAACGTTTTACGTCATAACGTAATAGTATATAACGTTATACGTTATAACGTAATAGTATATAACGTTATACGTCATATAGTGATGCAATATATCGTTATACGTCCTACAGATATGCAATACAACGTTATGCCTTATAACCTAATAGTATATGACGTTATACCTTATAATGTAATAGGATATAACGTTATACGTCAAAACGTAATAGCATATAACGTTATACGTCAAATAGAGATGCAATGTAACGTTAAACGTTATAACGTAATAGTATAAAACATCGTACGTCATATAGTGATGCGATATAACGTTATATGTAATGACGTAATGGTATATAACGCTATACGTCATATAGTGGGGCACTATAACGTTATAGGTCCTACAGTGATGGAATATAACGTTATACATTATAACGTAATAGTTTATAACGTTATACGCCATATAGTGATGCAATATATCGTTATACGTCCTACAGTTATGCAATACAACGTTATACCTTATAACCTATTAGTATATGACGTTATACCTTATAATGTAATAGGATATAACGTTATACGTCATATAGTGATGCAATATATCGTTATACGTCATATAGTGATGCGATATAACGTTATAGGTCCTATAGTGATGGAATATAACGTTATACATTATAACGTAATAGTTTATAAGTTTATACGCCATATAGTGATGCAATATATCGTTATACGTCCTATAGTGATGCAATATATCTTTATACGTCGTATAGTCATGCAATACAACGTTATACCTTATAACCTAACAGTATATGACGTTATACCTTATAACGTAATAGTATATAACGTTATACGTAATAACGTAATAGTATATAACGTTATACATCACATAGTAATGCAATATAACGTTAAACGTTATAACGTAATAGTATATAACGTTATACGTCATATAGTGATGCAATATATCGTTATACGTCATATAGTGAGGAGATTAAACGTTATAGGTCCTATAGTGATGGAATATAACTATATACATTCTAACGTAATAGCATATAACGTTATACGTCATATTGTGATGCAATATATCGTTATACGTCCTATAGATATGCAATACAACGTTATACCTTATAACCTAACAGTATATGACGTTATACATTATAACGTAATAGTATATAACGTTATACCTCAGAACGTAATAGTATATGACGTTATACGTCATATAGTGGTGCAATATAGCGTTACAGGTCCTATAGTGATGGAATATAACGTTATACTTTATAACGTAATAGTTTATAACTTTATACGCCATATAGTGTTGCAATATATCGTTATACGTTCAATAGAGATGCAATATAACGATATACGCCATATAGTGATGGAATATAACGTTATACATTATAACGTAATAGTTTATAACTTTATACGCCATATAGTGATGCAATATATCGTTATACGTCATATAGAGATGCAATAGAACGATATACGCCACATAGTGATGGAATATAACGTTATACATTATAACGTAATAGTTTATAAGTTTATACGCCATATAGTGATGCAATATATCGTTATACGTCCTATAGTTATGCAATACAACTTTATACCTTATAACCTAACAGTATATGACGTTATAACTTATAACGTAATAGTATATAACGTTATACGTAATAACGTAATAGTATATAACGTTATACGTCATATAGAGGTGCAATATAACGTTATAGGTCTTATAGTGATGGAATATAACGTTATACATTATAACGTAATAGTATATAACGTTATACGTCATAACGTAATAGTATATGACGTTATACGTCATAACGTAATAGTACATAACGTTATACGTCATATAGTAATGCAATATAACGTTAAACGTTATAACGTAATAGTATAAAACATCGTACGTCATATAGTGATGCGATATAACGTTATACCATATAACCTAATAGTATATAACGACATAACGTAATAGAATATAACGTTATAGGTTATAACGTAATAGTATATAACGTTATACGTCATATAGTGATGCAATATATCGTTATACGTCCTACAGATATGCAATAAAACGTTATACCTTATAACCTAACAGTATATAACGTTATACGTCATAACGTAATAGTATATGACGTTATACGTCATAACGTAATAGTATATAACGTTATACATCATATAGTAATGCAATATAACGTTAAACGCTATAACGTAATAGTATAAAACATCGTACGTCATATAGTGATGCGATATAACGTTATACCATATAACCTAATAGTATATAACGACATAACGTAATAGAATATAACGTTATAGGTTATAACGTAATAGTATATAACGTTATACGTCATATAGTGATGCAATATATCGTTATACGTCATATAGTGAGGAGATTAAACGTTATAGGTCCTATAGTGATGGAATATAACTATATACATTCTAACGTAATAGCATATAACGTTATACGTCATATTGTGATGCAATATATCGTTATACGTCCTATAGATATGCAATACAACGTTATACCTTATAACCTAACAGTATATGACGTTATACATTATAACGTAATAGTATATAACGATATACGTCATAACGTAATAGTATATAACGTTATACGTTATAACGTAATAGTATATAACGTTATACGTTATAACGTAATAGTATATAACGTTATACGTCAAATAGTGATGCAATATATCGTTATACGTCATATAGTGATGCAATATAACGTTATACCTCATATTGTGATGCGATATACCTTTATACGTTATAACATAATTGTACATAACGTGATACGTCATAACGCAATAGTATATAACGTTATACGTCATATAGTGAAGCAATATATCGTTATACGACCGAAAGAGAGGCAATAAAACGTTATACGTCATATAGTGATGCGATATAACGTTATACGTAATAACGTAATAGTATATAACCTTATACGCAATATTGTGATGTAATATATCGTTATACGGCCTATATTTATGCAATACAACGTTATACCTTATAACCTAACAGTATATGACGTTATACCTTATAACGTAATAGTATATAACGTTATACCTCATAACGTAATAGTATATGACGTTATACGTCATATAGTGGTGCAATATAGCGTTACAGGTCCTATAGTGATGGAATATAACGTTATACTTTATAACGTAATAGTTTATATCTTTATACGCCATATAGTGTTGCAATATGTCGTTATACGTTCAATAGAGATGCAATATAACGATATACGCCATATAGTGATGGAATATAACGTTATACATTATAACGTAATAGTTTATAACTTTATACGCCATATAGTGATGCAATATATCGTTATACGTCATATAGAGATGCAATAGAACGATATACGCCACATAGTGATGGAATATAACGTTATACATTATAACGTAATAGCTTATAAGTTTATACGCCATATAGTGATGCAATATATCGTTATACGTCCTATAGTTATGCAATACAACGTTATACCTTATAACCTAACAGTATATGACGTTATAACTTATAACGTAATAGTATATAACGTTATACGTAATAACGTAATAGTATATAACGTTATACGTCATATAGAGGTGCAATATAACGTTATAGGTCTTATAGTGATGGAATATAACGTTATACATTATAACGTTATAGTATATAACGTTATACGTCATAACGTAATAGTATATGACGTTATACGTCATAACGTAATAGTATATAACGTTATACATCATATAGTAATGCAGTATAACGTTAAACGTTATAACGTAATAGTATAAAACATCGTACGTCATATAGTGATGCGATATAACGTTATACCATATAACCTAATAGTATATAACGACATAACGTAATAGTATATAACGTTATACGTTATAACGTAATAGTATATAACGTTATACGTCATATAGTGATGCAATATATCGTTTTACGACCGAAAGAGAGGCAATAAAACGTTATACGTCATATAGTGATGCGATATAACGTTATACGTAATAACGTAATAGTATATGACCTTATACGCAATATTGTGATGCAATATATCGTTATACGGCCTATAGTTATGCAATACAACGTTATACCTTATAACCTTACAGTACATGACGTTATACCTTATAACGTAATAGTATACAACGTTATACGTCATAACGTAATTGTATATAACGTTATACGTAATAACGTAATAGTGTATAACGTTATACGCCATATTGTGATGCAATATATCGTTATTAGTCCTATAGATATGCAATACAACGTTATACCTTATAACCTAACAGTATATGACGTTATACCTTATAACGTAATAGTATATAACGTTATACGTCATAACGTAATAGTATATAACGTTATACGTCACATAGTGATGCAATATATCGTTATACGTCATATAGTGATGCAATATAATGTTATACCTCATATTGTGATGCGATATAATTTTATACGTTATAACGTAATAGTATGTAACGTTATACGTAATAACGTAATAGT
This sequence comes from Bombus terrestris, assembly GCF_910591885.1. Taxonomy (NCBI): domain Eukaryota; kingdom Metazoa; phylum Arthropoda; class Insecta; order Hymenoptera; family Apidae; genus Bombus; species Bombus terrestris. The sequence continues at coordinate 1,363,550 of NW_025963562.1, forward strand.
ATATAACGTTATACGTCATATAGAGATGCAATGTAACGTTAAACGTTATAACGTAATAGTATAAAACATCGTACGTCATATAGTGATGCGATATAACGTTATACGTAATAACGTAATGGTATATAACGCTATACGTCATATAGTGGTGCACTATAACGTTATAGGTCCTACAGTGATGGAATATAACGTTATACATTATAACGTAATAGTTTATAACGTTATACGCCATATAGTGATGCAATATATCGTTATACGTCCTATAGATATGCAATACAACGTTATGCCTTATGACCTAATAGTATATGACGTTATACCTTATAATGTAATAGTATATAACGTTATACGTCATATAGTGGTGCAATATAAAGTTATAGGTCTTATAGTGACGGCATATAACGTTATACATTATAACGTAATAGTATATAACGTTTTACGTCATAACGTAATAGTATATGACTTTATACGTCATAACTTAATAGTATATAACGTTATACGTCATATAGTGGTGCAATATAACGTTATAGGTCTTATAGTGATGGAATATAACGTTATACATTATAACGAAATAGTATATAAAGTTATACGTCATAACGTAATAGTATATAACGTTATAGGTCATATAGTGTTGAAATATAACGCTATAGGTCTCACAGTGATGGAAAATAACGTTATACATTATAACGTAATAGTATATAACGTTATACGTCATATAGTGATGCGATATAACGTTATAGGTCCTATAGTGATGGAATATAACGTTATACATTATAACGTAATAGTATATAACGTTATACATCATAACGTAATAGTATATAACGTTATACGTCATATAGTGGTGCAATATAACGTTATAGGTCCTATAGTGATGGAATATAACGTTATACATTATAACGTAATAGTATGTAACGTTATACGTAATAACGTAATAGTATATAACGTTATACGTCATATAGAGATGCAATGTAACGTTAAACGTTATAACGTAATAGTATAAAACATCGTACGTCATATAGTGATGCGATATAACGTTATATGTAATGACGTAATGGTATATAACGCTATACGTCATTTAGTGGTGCACTATAACGTTATAGGTCCTACAGTGATGGAATATAACGTTATACATTATAACGTAATAGTTTATAACGTTATACGCCATATAGTGATGCAATATATCGTTATACGTCCTACAGATATGCAATACAACGTTATGCCTTATAACCTAATAGTATATGACGTTATACCTTATAATGTAATAGTATATAACGTTATACGTCATATAGTGGTGCAATATAAAGTTATAGGTCTTATAGTGACGGCATATAACGTTATACATTATAACGTAATAGTATATAACGTTTTACGTCATAACGTAATAGTATATGACTTTATACGTCATAACTTAATAGTATATAACGTTATACGTCATATAGTGGTGCAATATAACGTTATAGGTCTTATAGTGATGGAATATAACGTTATACATTATAACGAAATAGTATATAAAGTTATACGTCATAACGTAATAGTATATAACGTTATAGGTCATATAGTGGTGCAATATAACGCTATAGGTCTCACAGTGATGGAATATAACGTTATATATTATAACGTAATAGTATATAACGTTATACGTCATATAGTGGTGCAATATAACGTTATAGGTCCTATAGTGATGGAATATAACGTTATACATTATAACCTAATAGTATAGAACGTTATACGTCATAACGTAATAGTATATAACGTTATACGTCATATTGTGGTGCAATATAACGTTATAGGCCTTATAGTGATGGCATATAACGTTATACATTATAACGTAATAGTATATAACGTTATACGTCATAACGTAATAGTATATAACGTTATACGTCATAACGTAATAGTATATAACGTTATACGTCATATAGTGGTGCAATATAACATTATAGGTCTTATAGTGATGGAATATAACGTTATACATTATAACGTAATAGTATATAACGTTTTACGTCATAACGTAATAGTATATAACGTTATACGTCATAACTTAATAGTATATAACGTTATACGTCATATAGTGTTGCAATATAACGTTAGAGGTCTTATAGTGATGGAATGTAACGTTATACATTATAACGTAATAGTATATAACGTTATACGTCATAACGTAATAGTACATAACGCTATACGTCATAACGTAATAGTATATAACGTTATAGTACATATAGTGGTGCAATATAACGTTATAGGTCTCATAGTGATGGAAAATAACGTTATACATTATAACGTAATAGTATATAACGTTATACGTCATATAGTGGTGCAATATAACGTTATAGGTCTTATAGTGACGGCATATAACGTTATACATTATAACGTAATAGTATATAACGTTATACATCATAACGTCATAGTATACAACGTTATACGACATAACGTAATAGTATATAACGTTATGCATCATATAGTAATGCAATATAACGCTAAACGTTATAACGTAATAGTATAAAACATCGTACGTCATATAGTGTTGCGATATAACGTTTTACGTAATAACGTAATAGTATATAACGTTTTACGTCATAACGTAATAGTATATAACGTTATACGTTATAACGTAATAGTATATAACGTTATACGTCATATAGTGATGCAATATATCGTTATACGACCGAAAGAGAGGCAATAAAACGTTATACGTCATATAGTGATGCGATATAACGTTATACGTAATAACGTAATAGTATATGACCTGATACGGAATATTGTGATGCAATATATCGTTATACGGCCTATAGTTATGCAATACAACGTTATAGCTTATAACCTTACAGTACATGACGTTATACCTTATAACGTAATAGTATACAACGTTATACGTCATAACGTAATTGTATATAACGTTATACGTTATAACGTAATAGTATATAACGTTATACGTCATATAGTGGTGCAATATATCGTTATACGTCATATAATGATTCGATATAATGTTATACAATATAACCTAATAATATGTAACGTTATACGACATAACGTAATAGAATATAACGTTATAGGTTATAACGTAATAGTATATAACGTTATACCTCATATTGTGATGCGATATAACTTTATACGTTATAACATAATTGTATACAACGTGATACGTCATAACGTAATAGTATATAACGTTATACGTCATATAGTGATGCAATATATCGCTATACGACCGAAAGAGAGGCAATAAAACGTTATACGTCATATAGTGATGCGATATAACGTTATACGTAATAACGTAATAGTGTATAACGTTATACGCCATATTGTGATGCAATATATCGTTATTAGTCCTATAGATATGCAATACAACGTTATACCTTATAACCTAACAGTATAAGACGTTATACCTTATAACGTAATAGTATATAACGTTATACATCATAACGTAATAGTATATAACGTTATACGTCACATAGTGATGCAGTATATCGTTATACGTCATATAGTGATGCAATATAATGTTATACTTCATATTGTGATGCGATATAATTTTATACGTTATAACGTAATAGTATGTAACGTTATACGTAATAACGTAATAGTATATAACGTTATACGTCATATAGAGATGCAATATAACGTTAAACGTTATAACGTAATAGTATAAAACATCGTACGTCATATAGTGATGCGATATAACGTTATACGTAATGACGTAATGGTATATAACGCTATACGTCATTTAGTGGTGCACTATAACGTTATAGGTCCTACAGTGATGGAATATAACGTTATACATTATAACGTAATAGTATATAACGTTATACGCCATATAGTGATGCAATATGCCGTTATACGTCCTATAGTTATGCAATACAACGTTATACCTTGTAACCTTATAGTATATGACGTTATACCTTATAATGTAATAGTATATAACGTTATACGTCATATAGTGATGCAATATATCGTTATGCGTCATATAGTGATGCGATATAACGTTATAGGTCCTATAGTGATGGAATATAACGTTATAGTATAAAAGGTAATAATACATAACGTTATACGTCATAACGTAATAGTATATAACGTTATACGTCATGTAGTGGTGCAATATACCGTTATAGGCCTTATAGTGATGGAATATAACGTTATACATTATAACGTAATAGTATATAACGCTATACGTCATAACGTAATAGTACATAACATTATACGTCATAACGTAATAGTATATAACGTTATACGTCATAACGTAATAGTATATAACGTTATACGTCACATAGTGATGCAATATATCGTTATACGTCATATAGTGATGCAATATAATGTTATACTTCATATTGTGATGCGATATAATTTTATAGGTTATAACGTAATAGTATGTAACGTTATACGTAATAACGTAATAGTATATAACGTTATACGTCATATAGAGATGCAATGTAACGTTAAACGTTATAACGTAATTGTATAAAACATCGTACGTCATATAGTGATGCGATATAACGTTATATGTAATGACGTAATGGTATATAACGCTATACGTCATATAGTGGTGCACTATAACGTTATAGGTCCTACAGTGATGGAATATAACGTTATACATTATAACGTAATAGTATATAACGTTATACGCCATATAGTGATGCAATATGTCGTTATACGTCCTATATTTATGCAATACAACGTTATACCTTGTAACCTTATAGTATATGACGTTATACCTTATAATGTAATAGTATATAACGTTATACGTCATATAGTGATGCAATATATCGTTATGCGTCATATAGTGATGCGATATAACGTTATCGGTCCTATAGTGATGGAATATAACGTTATAGTATAAAAGGTAATAATACATAACGTTATACGTCATAACGTAATAGTATATAACGTTATACGTCATGTAGTGGTGCAATATACCGTTATAGGCCTTATAGTGATGGAATATAACGTTATACATTATAACGTAATAGTATATAACGCTATACGTCATAACGTAATAGTACATAACATTATACGTCATAACGTAATCGTATATAACGTTATACGTCATGTAGTGGTGCAATATAACGTTATAGGCCTTATAGTGATGGAATATAACGTTATACATTATAACGTAATAGTATATAACGTTATACGTCATAACGTAATAGTACATAACGTTATACGTCATAACGTAATAGTATATAACGATATACGTCATATAGTGGTGCACTATAACGTTATAGGTCCTACAGTGATGGAATATAACGTTATACATTATAACGTAATAGTATATAACGTTATACGCCATATAGTGATGCAATATATCGTTATACGTCCTATAGTTATGCAATACAACGTTATACCTTGTAACCTTATAGTATATGACGTTATACCTTATAATGTAATAGTATATAACGTTATACGTCATATAATGATGCAATATATCGTTATGCGTCATATAGTGATGCGATATAACGTTATAGGTCCTATAGTGATGGAATATAACGTTATAGTATAAAAGGTAATAATACATAACGTTATACGTCATAACGTAATAGTATATAACGTTATACGTCATGTAGTGGTGCAATATACCGTTATAGGCCTTATAGTGATGGAATATAACGTTATACATTATAACGTAATATTATATAACGCTATACGTCATAACGTAATAGTACATAACGTTATACGTCATAACGTAATCGTATATAACGTTATACGTCATGTAGTGGTGCAATATAAAGTTATAGGCCTTATAGTGATGGAATATAACGTTATACGTCATAACGTAATAGTACATAACGTTATACGTCATAACGTAATAGTATATAACGTTATACGTCATGTAGTGGTGCAATATAACGTTATAGGCCTTATAGTGATGGAATATAACGTTATACATTATAACGTAATAGTATATAACGTTATACGTCATAACGTAATAGTACATAACGTTATACGTCATAACGTAATAGTAAATAACGTTATACGTCATATAGTGGTGCAATATAACGTTTTAGGTCTCATAGTGATGGAATATAACGTTATACATTATAACGTAATAGTATATAACGATATACGTCATATCGTAATAGTATATAACGTTATACGTAATAACGTAATAGTATGTAACGTTATACGTCATATAGTGGTTGCAATATAACGTTATAGGTCCTATAGTGATGGAATATAACGTTATACATTATAACGTAATAGTATATAACGTTATGCATCATATAGTAATGCAACATAACGCTAAACGTTATAACGTAATAGTATAAAACATCGTACGTCATATAGTGATGCGATATAGCGTTATACGTAATAACGTAATAGTATATAACGTTTTACGTCATAACGTAATAGTATATAACGTTGTACGTCATATAGTGGTGCAATATAACGTTATAGGTCCTATAGTGATGGAATATAACGTTATACATTATAACGTAATAGTATATAACGTTATACGTTATAACGTAATAGCATATAACGTTACACGTCATATAGTGATGCGATATAACGTTATAGGCAATATATAACGTTAAGCAATATATCGTCATATAGTGATGCAATATAATGTTATGCCTCATATTGTGATGCGATATAATTTTATATGTTATAACATAATTGTATTCAACGCGATACGTCATTACGTAATAGTATATAACGTTATACGTCATATAGTGATGCAATATATCGTTATACGACCGAAAGAGAGGCAATAAAACGTTATACGTCATATAGTGATGCGATATAACGTTATACGTCATAACGTAATAGTATATAACGCTATACGTAATAACGTAATAGTATATAACGCTATACGTCATATAGTGGTGCACTATAACGTTATAGGTCCTACAGTGATGGAATATAACGTTATACGTCATATAGTGGTGCAATATAACGTTAAACGTTATAACGTAATAGTATAAAACATCGTACGTCATATAGTGATGCGATATAACGTTAAACGTAATAACGTAATGGTATATAACGCTTTACGTCATATAGTAGTGCACTATAACGTTATAGGTCCTACAGTGATGGAATATAACGTTATACATTATAACGTAATAGTATATAACGTTATACGCCATATAGTGATGCAATATATCGTTATACGTCCTATAGTTATGCAATACAACGTTATACCTTGTAACCTAATAGTATATGACGTTATTCCTTATAATGTAATAGTATATAACGTTATACGTCATATAGTGATGGAATATATCGCTATACGTCATATAGTGATGCGATATAACGTTATAGGTCCTATAGTGATGGAATATAACGTTATAGGTCGTATAGAGATGGAATACAACGTTATAGTATATAACGTAATAGTATATAACGTTATAACTTATAACGTAATAGTATATAACGTTATAGGTCATATAGTGGTGCAATATAGCGTTACAGGTCCTATAGTGATGGAATATAACGTTATACATTATAACGTACTAGTTTATAACTTTATACGCCATATAGTGTTGCAATATATCGTTATAGGTCCAATAGAGATGCAATATAACGATATACGCCATATAGTGATGGAATATAACGTTATACACTATAACGTAATAGTTTATAACTTTATACGCCATATAGTGATGCAATATATCTTTATACGTCATATAGAGATGCACTAGAACGATATACGCCATATAGTGATGGAATATAACGTTATTCATTATAACGTAATAGTTTATAAGTTTATACGCCATATAGTGATGCAATATAATGTTATACTTCATATTGTGATGCGATATAATTTTATAGGTTATAACGTAATAGTATGTAACGTTATACGTAATAACGTAATAGTATATAACGTTATACGTCATATAGAGATGCAATGTAACGTTAAACGTTATAACGTAATTGTATAAAACATCGTACGTCATATAGTGATGCGATATAACGTTATATGTAATGACGTAATGGTATATAACGCTATACGTCATATAGTGGTGCACTATAACGTTATAGGTCCTACAGTGATGGAATATAACGTTATACATTATAACGTAATAGTATATAACGTTATACGCCATATAGTGATGCAATATGTCGTTATACGTCCTATATTTATGCAATACAACGTTATACCTTGTAACCTTATAGTATATGACGTTATACCTTATAATGTAATAGTATATAACGTTATACGTCATATAGTGATGCAATATATCGTTATGCGTCATATAGTGATGCGATATAACGTTATCGGTCCTATAGTGATGGAATATAACGTTATAGTATAAAAGGTAATAATACATAACGTTATACGTCATAACGTAATAGTATATAACGTTATACGTCAAAACGTAATAGTATATAACGTTATACGTCATATAGAGGTGCAATGTAACGTTAAACGTTATAACGTAATAGTATAAAACATCGTACGTCATGTAGTGATGAGATATAACGTTATACGTAATAACGTAATAGTATATAACGTTATACGTCATATAGTGGTGCACTATAACTTTATAGGTCCTACAGTGATGGAATATAACGTTGTACATTATAACGTAATAGTATATAACGCTATACGTCATATAGAGATGCAATATAACGATATACGCCCTATAGTGATGGAATATAACGTTATACATTATAACGTAATAGTGTATAAGTTTATACGCCATATAGTGATGCAATATAACGTTATACGTCCTATAGTGATGCAATACAACGTTATACGTCATAACATAATAGTATATAACGTTATGCGTCATAGAGTGATGCAATATATCGTTATACGTCATATAGTGATGCGATATAACGTTATACCATATAACCTAATAGTATGTAACGACATAACCTAATAGAATATAACGTTATAGGTCATAACGTAATAGTATATAACGTTATACGTCATATAGTGATGCAATATATCGTTATACGTCCTATAGATATGCAATACAACGTTATACCTTATAACCTAACAGTATATGACGTTATACATTATAACGTAACAGTATATAACGTTATACGTCATAACGTAATAGTATATAACGTTATACGTTATAACGTAATAGTATATAACGTTATCCTTTATAACGTAATAGTATATAACGTTATACGTCATATAGTGATGCAATATATCGTTATACGTCATATAGTGATGCAATATAACGTTATACCTCATATTGTGATGCGATATACATTTATACGTTATAACATAATTGTATATAACGTGATACGTCATAACGTAATAGTATATAACGTTATACGTCATATAGTGATGCAATATATCGTTATACGACCGAAAGAGAGGCAATAAAACGTTATACGTCATATAGTGATTCGATATAACGTTATACCATATAACCTAATAGTATATAAAGTTATACGACATAACGTAATAGAATATAACGATATACGTAATAACGTAATAGTATATAACGTTATAGGTCATATGGTGGTGCAATATAACGTTAAACGTTATAACGTAATAGTATAAAACATCGTACGTCATATAGTGATGCGATATAACCTTATACGTAATAACGTAATAGTATATAACGTTATACGTCATATAGTGGTGCAATGTAACGTTACAGGTCCAATAGTGATGGAATATAAGGTTATACATTATAACGTACTAGTATATAACGTTATGCATCATATAGTAATGCAACATAACGCTAAACGTTATAACGTAATAGTATAAAACATCGTACGTCATATAGTGATGCGATATAGCGTTATACGTAATAACGTAATAGTATATAACGTTTTACGTCATAACGTAATAGTATATAACGTTGTACGTCATATAGTGATACAATATATCGTTATACGACCGAAAGAGAGGCAATAAAACGTTATACGTCATATAGTGATGCGATATAACGTTATACGTCATAACGTAATAGTATATAACGCTATACGTAATAACGTAATAGTATATAACGCTATACGTCATATAGTGGTGCACTATAACGTTATAGGTCCTACAGTGATGGAATATAACGTTATACGTCATATAGTGGTGCAATATAACGTTAAACGTTATAACGTAATAGTATAAAACATCGTACGTCATATAGTGATGCGATATAACGCTAAACGTAATAACGTAATGGTATATAACGCTATACGTCATATAGTGGTGCACTATAACGTTATAGGTCCTACAGTGATGGAATATAACGTTATACATTATAACGTAATAGTATATAACTTTATACGCCATATAGTGATGCAATATATCGTTATACGTCATATAGTGATGCGATATAACGTTATAGGTCCTATAGTGATGGAATATAACGTTATAGTATATAACGCAATAGTACATAACGTTATACGTCATAACGTAATAGTATATAACGTTATACGTCATATAGTGGTGCAATATCACGTTAAAGGCCTTATAGTGATGGAATATAACGTTATACATTATAACGTAATAGTATATAACGTATACGTCATAACGTAATAGTATATAACGTTATACGTCATAACGTAATAGTATATAACGTTATACGTCATACAGTGGTGCAATATAACGTTATAGGTCTTATAGTGATGGCATATAACGTTATACATTATAACGTAATAGTATATAACGTTTTACGTCGTAACGTAATAGTATATAACGTTATACGTCATAACGTAATAGTATATAACGTTATAGGTCATATAGTGGTGCAATATAACGTTATAGGTCTCACAGTGATGGAATATAACGTTATACATTATAACGTAATAGTATATAACGTTATACGTCATAACGTAATAGTATATAACGTTATACGTTATAACGTAATAGTATATAACGTTATACGTCATATAGTGATGCAATATATCGTTATACGACCGAAAGAGAGGCAATAAAACGTTATACGTCATATAGTGATGCGATATAACGTTATACGTAATAACGTAATAGTATATGACCTTATACGCAATATTGTGATGCAATATATCGTTATACGGCCTATAGTTATGCAATACAACGTTATACCTTATAACCTTACAGTACATGACGTTATACCTTATAACGTAATAGTATACGTTATACGTCACAACGTAATTGTATATAACGTTATACGTTATAACGTAATAGTATATAACGTTATACGTCATATAGTGGTGCAATATATCGTTATACGTCATATAATGATTCGATATAATGTTATACAATATAACCTAATAGTATGTAACGTTATACGACATAACGTAATAGAATATAACGTTATAGGTTATAACGTAATAGTATATAACGTTATACCTCATATTGTGATGCGATATAACTTTATACGTTATAACATAATTGTATACAACGTGATACGTCATAACGTAATAGTATATAACGTTATACGTCATATAGTGATGCAATATATCGCTATACGACAGAAAGAGAGGCAATAAAACGTTATACGTCATATAGTGATGCGATATAACGTTATACGTAATAACGTAATAGTGTATAACGTTATACGCCATATTGTGATGCAATATATCGTTATTAGTCCTATAGATATGCAATACAACGTTATACCTTATAACCTAACAGTATATGACGTTATACCTTATAACGTAATAGTATATAACGTTATACGTCATAACGTAATAGTATATAACGTTATACGCCACATAGTGATGCAATATATCGTTATACGTCATATAGTGATGCAATATAATGTTATACTTCATATTGTGATGCGATATAATTTTATACATTATAACGTAATAGTATGTAACGTTATACGTAATAACGTAATAGTATATAACGTTATACGTCATATAGAGATGCAATATAACGTTAAACGTTATAACGTAATAGTATAAAACATCGTACGTCATATAGTGATGCGATATAACATTATACGTAATGACGTAATGGTATATAACGCTATACGTCATATAGTGGTGCACTATAACGTTATAGGTCCTACAGTGATGGAATATAACGTTATACATTATAACGTAATAGTATATAACGTTATACGCCATATAGTGATGCAATATGTCGTTATACGTCCTATAGTTATGCAATACAACGTTATACCTTGTAACCTTATAGTATATGACGTTATACCTTATAATGTAATAGTATATAACGTTATACGTCATATAGTGATGCAATATATCGTTATGCGTCATATAGTGATGCGATATAACGTTATAGGTCCAATAGTGATGGAATATAACGTTATAGTATAAAAGGTAATAATACATAACGTTATACGTCATAACGTAATAGTATATAACGTTATACGTCATGTAGTGGTGCAATATACCGTTATAGGCCTTATAGTGATGGAATATAACGTTATACATTATAACGTAATAGTATATAACGTTATACGTCATAACGTAATAGTACATAACGTTATACGTCATAACGTAATCGTATATAACGTTATACGTCATGTAGTGGTGCAATATAACGTTATAGGCCTTATAGTGATGGAATATAACGTTATACGTCATAACGTAATAGTACATAACGTTATAAGTCATAACGTAATAGTATATAACGTTATACGTCATGTAGTGGTGCAATATAACGTTATAGGCCTTATAGTGATGGATTATAACGTTATACATTATAACGTAATAGTATATAACGTTATACGTCATAACGTAATAGTATATAACGTTATACGTCACATAGTGATGCAATATATCGTTATACGTCATATAGTGATGCAATATAATGTTATACTTCATATTGTGATGCGATATAATTTTATACGTTATAACGTAATAGTATGTAACGTTATACGTAATAACGTAATAGTATATAACGTTATACGTCATATAGAGATGCAATGTAACGTTAAACGTTATAACGTAATAGTATAAAACATCGTACGTCATATAGTGATGCGATATAACGTTATATGTAATGCCGTAATGGTATATAACGCTATACGTCATATAGTGGTGCACTATAACGTTATAGGTCCTACAGTGATGGAATATAACGTTATACATTATAACGTAATAGTATATAACGTTATACGCCATATAGTGATGCAATATGTCGTCATACGTCCTATAGTTATGCAATACAACGTTATACCTTGTAACCTTATAGTATATGACGTTATACCTTATAATGTAATAGTATATAACGTTATACGTCATATAATGATGCAATATATCGTTATGCGTCATATAGTGATGCGATATAACGTTATAGGTCCTATAGTGATGGAATATAACGTTATAGTATAAAAGGTAATAATACATAACGTTATACGTCATAACGTAATAGTATATAACGTTATACGTCATGTAGTGGTGCAATATACCGTTATAGGCCTTATAGTGATGGAATATAACGTTATACATTATAACGTAATAGTATATAACGCTATACGTCATAACGTAATAGTACATAACATTATACGTCATAACGTAATAGTATATAACGTTATACGTCATAACGTAATAGTATATAACGTTATACGTCACATAGTGATGCAATATATCGTTATACGTCATATAGTGATGCAATATAATGTTATACTTCATATTGTGATGCGATATAATTTTATACGTTATAACGTAATAGTATGTAACGTTATACGTAATAACGTAATAGTATATAACGTTATACGTCATATAGAGATGCAATGTAACGTTAAACGTTATAACGTAATAGTATAAAACATCGTACGTCATATAGTGATGCGATATAACGTTATATGTAATGACGTAATGGTATATAACGCTATACGTCATATAGTGGTGCACTATAACGTTATAGGTCCTACAGTGATGGAATATAACGTTATACATTATAACGTAATAGTATATAACGTTATACGCCATATAGTGATGCAATATGTCGTTATACGTCCTATAGTTATGCAATACAACGTTATACCTTGTAACCTTATAGTATATGACGTTATACCTTATAATGTAATAGTATATAACGTTATACGTCATATAGTGATGCAATATATCGTTATGCGTCATATAGTGACGCGATATAACGTTATAGGTCCAATAGTGATGGAATATAACGTTATAGTATAAAAGGTAATAATACATAACGTTATACGTCATAACGTAATAGTATATAACGTTATACGTCATGTAGTGGTGCAATATACCGTTATAGGCCTTATAGTGATGGAATATAACGTTATACATTATAACGTAATAGTATATAACGCTATACGTCATAACGTAATAGTACATAACATTATACGTCATAACGTAATCGTATATAACGTTATACGTCATGTAGTGGTGCAATATAACGTTATAGGCCTTATAGTGATGGAATATAACGTTATACGTCATAACGTAATAGTACATAACGTTATACGTCATAACGTAATAGTATATAACGTTATACGTCATGTAGTGGTGCAATATAACGTTATAGGCCTTATAGTGATGGAATATAACGTTATACATTATAACGTAATAGTATATAACGTTATACGTCATAACGTAATAGTACATAACGTTATACGTCATAACGTAATAGTGTATAACGATATACGTCATATAGTGGTGCACTATAACGTTATAGGTCCTACAGTGATGGAATATAACGTTATACATTATAACGTAATAGTATATAACGTTATACGCCATATAGTGATGCAATATGTCGTTATACGTCCTATAGTTATGCAATACAACGTTATACCTTGTAACCTTATAGTATATGACGTTATACCTTATAATGTAATAGTATATAACCTTATACGTCATATAGTGATGCAATATATCGTTATGCGTCATATAGTGATGCGATATAACGTTATAGGTCCAATAGTGATGGAATATAACGTTATAGTATAAAAGGTAATAATACATAACGTTATACGTCATAACGTAATAGTATATAACGTTATACGTCATGTAGTGGTGCAATATACCGTTATAGGCCTTATAGTGATGGAATATAACGTTATACATTATAACGTAATAGTATATAACGTTATACGTCATAACGTAATAGTACATAACGTTATACGTCATAACGTAATCGTATATAACGTTATACGTCATGTAGTGGTGCAATATAACGTTATAGGCCTTATAGTGATGGAATATAACGTTATACGTCATAACGTAATAGTACATAACGTTATACGTCATAACGTAATAGTATATAACGTTATACGTCATGTAGTGGTGCAATATAACGTTATAGGCCTTATAGTGATGGATTATAACGTTATACATTATAACGTAATAGTATATAACGTTATACGTCATAACGTAATAGTACATAACGTTATACGTCATAACGTAATAGTATATAACGATATACGTCATATAGTGGTGCACTATAACGTTATAGGTCCTACAGTGATGGAATATAACGTTATACATTATAACGTAATAGTATATAACGTTATACGCCATATAGTGATGCAATATGTCGTTATACGTCCTATAGTTATGCAATACAACGTTATACCTTGTAACCTTATAGTATATGACGTTATACCTTATAATGTAATAGTATATAACGTTATACGTCATATAGTGATGCAATATGTCGTTATACGTCCTATAGTTATGCAATACAACGTTATACCTTGTAACCTTATAGTATATGACGTTATACCTTATAATGTAATAGTATATAACGTTATACGTCATATAGCGATGCAATATATCGTTATGCGTCATATAGTGATGCGATATAACGTTATAGGTCCTATAGTGATGGAATATAACGTTATAGTATAAAAGGTAATAATACATAACGTTATACGTCATAACGTAATAGTATATAACGTTATACGCCATGTAGTGGTGCATTATACCGTTATAGGCCTTATAGTGATGGAATATAACGTTATACATTATAACGTAATATTATATAACGCTATACGTCATAACGTAATAGTACATAACGTTATACGTCATAACGTAATCGTATATAACGTTATACGTCATGTAGTGGTGCAATATAACGTTATAGTCCTTATAGTGATGGAATATAACGTTATACGTCATAACGTAATAGTACATAACGTTATACGTCATAACGTAATAGTATATAACGTTATACGTCATGTAGTGGTGCAATATAACGCTATAGGCCTTATAGTGATGGAATATAACGTTATACATTATAACGTAATAGTATATAACGTTATACGTCATAACGTAATAGTACATAACGTTATACGTCATAACGTAATAGTATATAACGTTATACGTCATGTAGTGGTGCAATATAACGCTATAGGCCTTATAGTGATGGAATATAACGTTATACATTATAACGTAATAGTATATAACGTTATACGTCATAACGTAATAGTACATAACGTTATACGTCATAACGTAATAGTATATAACGTTATACGTCATGTAGTGGTGCAATATAACGTTATAGGCCTTATAGTGATGGATTATAACGTTATACATTATAACGTAATAGTATATAACGTTATACGTCATAACGTAATAGTATATAACGTTATACGTCACATAGTGATGCAATATATCGTTATACGTCATATAGTGATGCAATATAATGTTATACTTCATATTGTGATGCGATATAATTTTATACGTTATAACGTAATAGTATGTAACGTTATACGTAATAACGTAATAGTATATAACGTTATACGTCATATAGAGATGCAATGTAACGTTAAACGTTATAACGTAATAGTATAAAACATCGTACGTCATATAGTGATGCGATATAACGTTATATGTAATGCCGTAATGGTATATAACGCTATACGTCATATAGTGGTGCACTATAACGTTATAGGTCCTACAGTGATGGAATATAACGTTATACATTATAACGTAATAGTATATAACGTTATACGCCATATAGTGATGCAATATGTCGTCATACGTCCTATAGTTATGCAATACAACGTTATACCTTGTAACCTTATAGTATATGACGTTATACCTTATAATGTAATAGTATATAACGTTATACGTCATATAATGATGCAATATATCGTTATGCGTCATATAGTGATGCGATATAACGTTATAGGTCCTATAGTGATGGAATATAACGTTATAGTATAAAAGGTAATAATACATAACGTTATACGTCATAACGTAATAGTATATAACGTTATACGTCATGTAGTGGTGCAATATACCGTTATAGGCCTTATAGTGATGGAATATAACGTTATACATTATAACGTAATAGTATATAACGCTATACGTCATAACGTAATAGTACATAACATTATACGTCATAACGTAATAGTATATAACGTTATACGTCATAACGTAATAGTATATAACGTTATACGTCACATAGTGATGCAATATATCGTTATACGTCATATAGTGATGCAATATAATGTTATACTTCATATTGTGATGCGATATAATTTTATACGTTATAACGTAATAGTATGTAACGTTATACGTAATAACGTAATAGTATATAACGTTATACGTCATATAGAGATGCAATGTAACGTTAAACGTTATAACGTAATAGTATAAAACATCGTACGTCATATAGTGATGCGATATAACGTTATATGTAATGACGTAATGGTATATAACGCTATACGTCATATAGTGGTGCACTATAACGTTATAGGTCCTACAGTGATGGAATATAACGTTATACATTATAACGTAATAGTATATAACGTTATACGCCATATAGTGATGCAATATGTCGTTATACGTCCTATAGTTATGCAATACAACGTTATACCTTGTAACCTTATAGTATATGACGTTATACCTTATAATGTAATAGTATATAACGTTATACGTCATATAGTGATGCAATATATCGTTATGCGTCATATAGTGACGCGATATAACGTTATAGGTCCAATAGTGATGGAATATAACGTTATAGTATAAAAGGTAATAATACATAACGTTATACGTCATAACGTAATAGTATATAACGTTATACGTCATGTAGTGGTGCAATATACCGTTATAGGCCTTATAGTGATGGAATATAACGTTATACATTATAACGTAATAGTATATAACGCTATACGTCATAACGTAATAGTACATAACATTATACGTCATAACGTAATCGTATATAACGTTATACGTCATGTAGTGGTGCAATATAACGTTATAGGCCTTATAGTGATGGAATATAACGTTATACGTCATAACGTAATAGTACATAACGTTATACGTCATAACGTAATAGTATATAACGTTATACGTCATGTAGTGGTGCAATATAACGTTATAGGCCTTATAGTGATGGAATATAACGTTATACATTATAACGTAATAGTATATAACGTTATACGTCATAACGTAATAGTACATAACGTTATACGTCATAACGTAATAGTGTATAACGATATACGTCATATAGTGGTGCACTATAACGTTATAGGTCCTACAGTGATGGAATATAACGTTATACATTATAACGTAATAGTATATAACGTTATACGCCATATAGTGATGCAATATGTCGTTATACGTCCTATAGTTATGCAATACAACGTTATACCTTGTAACCTTATAGTATATGACGTTATACCTTATAATGTAATAGTATATAACCTTATACGTCATATAGTGATGCAATATATCGTTATGCGTCATATAGTGATGCGATATAACGTTATAGGTCCAATAGTGATGGAATATAACGTTATAGTATAAAAGGTAATAATACATAACGTTATACGTCATAACGTAATAGTATATAACGTTATACGTCATGTAGTGGTGCAATATACCGTTATAGGCCTTATAGTGATGGAATATAACGTTATACATTATAACGTAATAGTATATAACGCTATACGTCATAACGTAATAGTACATAACGTTATACGTCATAACGTAATCGTATATAACGTTATACGTCATGTAGTGGTGCAATATAACGTTATAGGCCTTATAGTGATGGAATATAACGTTATACGTCATAACGTAATAGTACATAACGTTATACGTCATAACGTAATAGTATATAACGTTATACGTCATGTAGTGGTGCAATATAACGTTATAGGCCTTATAGTGATGGATTATAACGTTATACATTATAACGTAATAGTATATAACGTTATACGTCATAACGTAATAGTACATAACGTTATACGTCATAACGTAATAGTATATAACGATATACGTCATATAGTGGTGCACTATAACGTTATAGGTCCTACAGTGATGGAATATAACGTTATACATTATAACGTAATAGTATATAACGTTATACGCCATATAGTGATGCAATATGTCGTTATACGTCCTATAGTTATGCAATACAACGTTATACCTTGTAATCTAATAGTATATGACGTTATACCTTACAATGTAATAGTATATAACGTTATACGTCATATAGTGATGCAATATGTCGTTATACGTCCTATAGTTATGCAATACAACGTTATACCTTGTAACCTTATAGTATATGACGTTATACCTTATAATGTAATAGTATATAACGTTATACGTCATATAGCGATGCAATATATCGTTATGCGTCATATAGTGATGCGATATAACGTTATAGGTCCTATAGTGATGGAATATAACGTTATAGTATAAAAGGTAATAATACATAACGTTATACGTCATAACGTAATAGTATATAACGTTATACGCCATGTAGTGGTGCATTATACCGTTATAGGCCTTATAGTGATGGAATATAACGTTATACATTATAACGTAATATTATATAACGCTATACGTCATAACGTAATAGTACATAACGTTATACGTCATAACGTAATCGTATATAACGTTATACGTCATGTAGTGGTGCAATATAACGTTATAGTCCTTATAGTGATGGAATATAACGTTATACGTCATAACGTAATAGTACATAACGTTATACGTCATAACGTAATAGTATATAACGTTATACGTCATGTAGTGGTGCAATATAACGCTATAGGCCTTATAGTGATGGAATATAACGTTATACATTATAACGTAATAGTATATAACGTTATACGTCATAACGTAATAGTACATAACGTTATACGTCATAACGTAATAGTAAATAACGTTATACGTCATATAGTGGTGCAATATAACGTTTTAGGTCTCATAGTGATGGAATATAACGTTATACATTATAACGTAATAGTATATAACGATATACGTCATATCGTAATAGTATATAACGTTATACGTAATAACGTAATAGTATGTAACGTTATACGTCATATAGTGGTTGCAATATAACGTTATAGGTCCTATAGTGATAGAATATAACGTTATACATTATAACGTAATAGTATATAACGTTATGCATCATATAGTAATGCAACATAACGCTAAACGTTATAACGTAACAGTATAAAACATCGTACGTCATATAGTGATGCGATATAGCGTTATACGTAATAACGTAATAGTATATAACGTTTTACGTCATAACGTAATAGTATATAACGTTGTACGTCATATAGTGGTGCAATATAACGTTATAGGTCCTATAGTGATGGAATATAACGTTATACATTATAACGTAATAGTATATAACGTTATACGTTATAACGTAATAGCATATAACGTTACACGTCATATAGTGATGCGATATAACGTTATAGGCAATATATAACGTTAAGCAATATATCGTCATATTGTGATGCAATATAATGTTATGCCTCATATTGTGATGCGATATAATTTTATATGTTATAACATAATTGTATTCAACGCGATACGTCATAACGTAATAGTATATAACGTTATACGTCATATAGTGATGCAATATATGGTTATACGACCGAAAGAGAGGCAATAAAACGTTATACGTCATATAGTGATGCGATATAACGTTATACGTCATAACGTAATAGCATATAACGCTATACGTAATAACGTAATAGTATATAACGCTATACGTCATATAGTGGTGCACTATAACGTTATAGGTCCTACAGTGATGGAATATAACGTTATACGTCATATAGTGGTGCAATATAACGTTAAACGTTATAACGTAATAGTATAAAACATCGTACGTCATATAGTGATGCGACATAACGTTAAACGTAATAACGTAATGGTATATAACGCTTTACGTCATATAGTAGTGCACTATAACGTTATAGGTCCTACAGTGATGGAATATAACGTTATACATTATAACGTAATAGTATATAACGTTATACGCCATATAGTTATGCAATATATCGTTATACGTCCTATAGTTATGCAATACAACGTTATACCTTGTAACCTAATAGCATATGACGTTATTCCTTATAATGTAATAGTATATAACGTTATACGTCATATAGTGGTGGAATATATCGTTATACGTCATATAGTGATGCGATATAACGTTATAGGTCCTATAGTGATGGAATATAACGTTATAGGTCGTATAGAGATGGAATACAACGTTATAGTATATAACGTAATAGTATATAACGTTATAACTTATAACGTAATAGTATATAACGTTATAGGTCATATAGTGGTGCAATATAGCGTTACAGGACCTATAGTGATGGAATATAACGTTATACATTATAACGTACTAGTTTATAACTTTATACGCCATATAGTGTTGCAATATATCGTTATAGGTCCAATAGAGATGCAATATAACGATATACGCCATATAGTGATGGAATATAACGTTATACACTATAACGTAATAGTTTATAACTTTATACGCCATATAGTGATGCAATATATCTTTATACGTCATATAGAGATGCACTAGAACGATATACGCCATATAGTGATGGAATATAACGTTATTCATTATAACGTAATAGTTTATAAGTTTATACGCCATATAGTGATGCAATATATCGTTATACGTCCTATAGTGATGCAATATATCGTTATACGTCCTACAGTTATGCAATACAACGTTATTCCTTATAACCTAACAGTATATGACGTTATACCTTATAACGTAATAGTATATAACGTTATCCGTCAAAACGTAATAGTATATAACGTTATACGTCATATAGAGGTGCAATGTAACGTTAAACGTTATAACGTAATAGTATAAAACATCGTACGTCATGTAGTGATGAAATATAACGTTATACGTAATAACGTAATAGTATATAACGTTATACGACATATAGTGGTGCACTATAACGTTATAGGTCCTACAGTGATGGAATATAACGTTGTACATTATAACGTAATAGTATATAACGCTATACGTCATATAGAGACGCAATATAACGATATACGCCCAATAGTGATGGAATATAACGTTATACATTATAACGTAATAGTGTATAAGTTTATACGCCATATAGTGATGCAATATAACGTTATACGTCCTATAGTGATGCAATACAACGTTATACGTCATAACATAATAGTATATAACGTTATGCGTCATAGAGTGATGCAATATATCGTTATACGTCATATAGTGATGCGATATAACGTTATACCATATAACCTAATAGTATATAACGACATAACCTAATAGAATATAACGTTATAGGTTATAACGTAATAGTATATAACGTTATACGTCATATAGTGATGCAATATATCGTTATACGTCCTATAGATATGCAATACAACGTTATACCTTATAACCTTACAGTATATGACGTTATACATTATAACGTAGCAGTATATAACGTTATACGTCATAACGTAATAGTATATAACGTTATACGTTATAACGTAATAGTATATAACGTTATACGTTATAACGAAATAGTATATAACGTTATACGTCATATAGTGATGCAATATATCGTTATACGTCATATAGTGATGCAATATAACGTTATACCTCATATTGTGATGCGATATACCTTTATACGTTATAACATAATTGTATATAACGTGATACGTCATAACGTAATAGTATATAACGTTATACGTCATATAGTGATGCAATATATCGTTATACGACCGAAAGAGAGGCAATAAAACGTTATACGTCATATAGTGATTCGATATAACGTTATACCATATAACCTAATAGTATATAAAGTTATACGACATAACGTAATAGAATATAACGATATACGTAATAACGTAATAGTATATAACGCTATACGTCATATAGTGGTGCACTATAACGTTATAGGTCCGACAGTGATGGAATATAACGTTATACAATATAACGTAATAGTATATAACGTTATACGTCATAACGTAATAGTATATAACGTTATAGGCCTTATAGTGATGGCATATAACGTTATACATTATGACGTAATAGTATATAACGTTTTACGTCATAACGTAATAGTATATAACGTTATACGTCATAACGTAATAGTATATAACGCTATGCATCATATAGTAATGCAATATAACGCTAAACGTTATAACGTAATAGTATAAAACATCGTACGTCATATAGTGTTGCGATATAACGTTATACGTAATAACGTAATAGTGTATAACGTTTTACGTCATAACGTAATAGTATATAACGTTGTACGTCATATAGTGGTGCAATATAACGTTATAGGTCTCATAGTGATGGAATATAACGTTATACATTATAACGTAATAGTATATAACGTTATACGTCATAACGTAATAGTATATAACGTTATAGGTCATATGGTGGTGCAATATAACGTTTAGCGTTATAACGTAATAGTATAAAACATCGTACGTCATATAGTGTTGCGATATAACGTTATACGTAATAACGTAATAGTATATAACGTTTTACGTCATAACGTAATAGTATATAACGTTGTACGTCATATAGTGGTGCAATATAACGTTATAGGTCTCATAGTGATGGAATATAACGTTATACATTATAACGTAATAGTATATAACGTTATACGTCATAACGTAATAGTATATAACGTTATAGGTCATATGGTGGTGCAATATAACGTTAAACGTTATAACGTAATAGTATAAAACATCGTACGTCATATAGTGATGCGATATAGCGTTATACGTAATAACGTAATAGTATATAACGTTATACGTCATATAGTGGTTGCAATATAACGTTATAGGTCCTATAGTGATGGAATATAACGTTATACATTATAACGTACTAGTATATAACGTTATGCATCATATAGTAATGCAACATAACGCTAAACGTTATAACGTAATAGTATAAAACATCGTACGTCATATAGTGATGCGATATAGCGTTATACGTAATAACGTAATAGTATATAACGTTTTACGTCATAACGTAATAGTATATAACGTTGTACGTCATATAGTGATACAATATATCGTTATACGACCGAAAGAGAGGCAATAAAACGTTATACGTCATATAGTGGTGCAATATAACGTTAAACGTTATAACGTAATAGTATAAAACATCGTACGTCATATAGTCATGCGATATAACGCTAAACGTAATAACGTAATGGTATATAACGCTATACGTCATATAGTGGTGCACTATAACGTTATAGGTCCTACAGTGATGGAATATAACGTTATACATTATAACGTAATAGTATATAACGTTATACGCCATATAGTGATGCAATATATCGTTATACGTCATATAGTGATGCGATATAACGTTATAGGTCCTATAGTGATGGAATATAACGTTATAGTATATAACGCAATAGTACATAACGTTATACGTCATAACGTAATAGTATATAACGTTATACGTCATATAGTGGTGCAATATCACGTTAAAGGCCTTATAGTGATGGAATATAACGTTATACATTATAACGTAATAGTATATAACGTATACGTCATAACGTAATAGTATATAACGTTATACGTCATAACGTAATAGTATATAACGTTATACGTCATACAGTGGTGCAATATAACGTTATAGGTCTTATAGTGATGGCATATAACGTTATACATTATAACGTAATAGTATATAACGTTTTACGTCGTAACGTAATAGTATATAACGTTATACGTCATAACGTAATAGTATATAACGTTATAGGTCATATAGTGGTGCAATATAACGTTATAGGTCTCACACTGATGGAATATAACGTTATACATTATAACGTAATAGTATATAACGTTATACGTCATATAGTGGTGCAATATAACGTTATAGGTCCTATAGTGATGGAATATAACGTTATACATTATAACGTAATAGTATATAACGTTATACGTCATAACGTAATAGTATATAACGTTATACCTCATATTGTGATGCGATATAACTTTATACGATATAACATAATTGTATATAACGTGATACGTCATATAGTGGTGCAATATATCGTTATACGTCATATAGTGATGCGATATATCGTTATAGGTCCTATAGTGATGGAATATAACGTTATAGTATAAAACGTAATAATACATAACGTTATACGTCATAACGTAATAGTATATAACGTTATAACTTATAACGTAATAGTATATAACGTTATAGGTCATATAGTGGTGCAATATAGCGTTACAG
This sequence comes from Bombus terrestris, assembly GCF_910591885.1. NCBI lineage: Eukaryota > Metazoa > Arthropoda > Insecta > Hymenoptera > Apidae > Bombus > Bombus terrestris. Next base: position 1,388,832 of record NW_025963562.1, read on the forward strand.
GTCCTATAGTGATGGAATATAACGTTATACATTATAACGTACTAGTTTATAACTTTATACGCCATATAGTGTTGCAATATATCGTTATAGGTCCAATAGAGATGCAATATAACGATATACGCCATATAGTGATGGAATATAACGTTATACACTATAACGTAATAGTTTATAACTTTATACGCCATATAGTGATGCAATATATCTTTATACGTCATATAGAGATGCACTAGAACGATATACGCCATATAGTGATGGAATATAACGTTATTCATTATAACGTAATAGTTTATAAGTTTATACGCCATATAGTGATGCAATATATCGTTATACGTCCTATAGTGATGCAATATATCGTTATACGTCCTACAGTTATGCAATACAACGTTATTCCTTATAACCTAACAGTATATGACGTTATACCTTATAACGTAATAGTATATAACGTTATCCGTCAAAACGTAATAGTATATAACGTTATACGTCATATAGAGGTGCAATGTAACGTTAAACGTTATAACGTAATAGTATAAAACATCGTACGTCATGTAGTGATGAGATATAACGTTATACGTAATAACGTAATAGTATATAACGTTATACGTCATATAGTGGTGCACTATAACGTTATAGGTCCTACAGTGATGGAATATAACGTTGTACATTATAACGTAATAGTATATAACGCTATACGTCATATAGAGATGCAATATAACGATATACGCCCTATAGTGATGGAATATAACGTTATACATTATAACGTAATAGTGTATAAGTTTATACGCCATATAGTGATGCAATATAACGTTATACGTCCTATAGTGATGCAATACAACGTTATACGTCATAACATAATAGTATATAACGTTATGCGTCATAGAGTGATGCAATATATCGTTATACCTCATATAGTGATGCGATATAACGTTATACCATATAACCTAATAGTATATAACGACATAACCTAATAGAATATAACGTTATAGGTTATAACGTAATAGTATATAACGTTATACGTCATATAGTGATGCAATATAACGTTATAGGTCTCACAGTGATGGAATATAACGTTATACATTATAACGTAATAGTATATAACGTTATACGTCATATAGTGGTGCAATATAACGTTATAGGTCCTATAGTGATGGAATATAACGTTATACATTATAACGTAATAGTATATAACGTTATACGTCATAACGTAATAGTATATAACGTTATACCTCATATTGTGATGCGATATAACTTTATACGATATAACATAATTGTATATAACGTGATACGTCATATAGTGGTGCAATATATCGTTATAGGTCTCACAGTGATGGAATATAACGTTATACATTATAACGTAATAGTATATAACGTTATACGTCATATAGTGGTGCAATATAACGTTATAGGTCCTATAGTGATGGAATATAACGTTATACATTATAACGTAATAGTATATAACGTTATACGTCATAACGTAATAGTATATAACGTTATACCTCATATTGTGATGCGATATAACTTTATACGATATAACATAATTGTATATAACGCTATACGTCATATAGTGGTGCACTATAACGTTATAGGTCCTACAGTGATGGAATATAACGTTATACATTATAACGTAATAGTTTATAACGTTATACGCCATATAGTGATGCAATATATCGTTATACGTCCTATAGATATGCAATACAACGTTATGCCTTATAACCTAATAGTATATGACGTTATACCTTATAATGTAATAGTATATAACGTTATACGTCATATAGTGGTGCAATATAAAGTTATAGGTCTTATAGTGACGGCATATAACGTTATACATTATAACGTAATAGTATATAACGTTTTACGTCATAACGTAATAGTATATGACTTTATACGTCATAACTTAATAGTATATAACGTTATACGTCATATAGTGGTGCAATATAACGTTATAGGTCTTATAGTGATGGAATATAACGTTATACATTATAACGTAATAGTATATAAAGTTATACGTCATAACGTAATAGTATATAACGTTATAGGTCATATAGTGGTGCAATATAACGCTATAGGTCTCATAGTGATGGAATATAACGTTATATATTATAACGTAATAGTATATAACGTTATACGTCATATAGTGGTGCAATATAACGTTATAGGTCCTATAGTGATGGAATATAACGTTATACATTATAACCTAATAGTATAGAACGTTATACGTCATAACGTAATAGTATATAACGTTATACGTCATATTGTGGTGCAATATAACGTTATAGGCCTTATAGTGATGGCATATAACGTTATACATTATAACGTAATAGTATATAACGTTATACGTCATAACGTAATAGTATATAACGTTATACGTCATAACGTAATAGTATATAACGTTATACGTCATATAGTGGTGCAATATAACATTATAGGTCTTATAGTGATGGCATATAACGTTATACATTATAACGTAATAGTATATAACGTTTTACGTCATAACGTAATAGTATATAACGTTATACGTCATAACTTAATAGTATATAACGTTATACGTCATATAGTGTTGCAATATAACGTTAGAGGTCTTATAGTGATGGAATGTAACGTTATACATTATAACGTAATAGTATATAACGTTATACGTCATAACGTAATAGTACATAACGCTATACGTCATAACGTAATAGTATATAACGTTATAGTACATATAGTGGTGCAATATAACGTTATAGGTCTCATAGTGATGGAAAATAACGTTATACATTATAACGTAATAGTATATAACGTTATACGTCATATAGTGGTGCAATATAACGTTATAGGTCTTATAGTGACGGCATATAACGTTATACATTATAACGTAATAGTATATAACGTTATACATCATAACGTCATAGTATACAACGTTATACGTCATAACGTAATAGTATATAACGTTATGCATCATATAGTAATGCAATATAACGTTAAACGTTATAACGTAATAGTATAAAACATCGTACGTCATATAGTGTTGCGATATAACGTTTTACGTAATAACGTAATAGTATATAACGTTTTACGTCATAACGTAATAGTATATAACGTTATACGTTATAACGTAATAGTATATAACGTTATACGTCATAAAGTGATGCAATATATCGTTATACGACCGAAAGAGAGGCAATAAAACGTTATACGTCATATAGTGATGCGATATAACGTTATACGTAATAACGTAATAGTATATGACCTGATACGGAATATTGTGATGCAATATATCGTTATACGGCCTATAGTTATGCAATACAACGTTATACCTTATAACCTTACAGTACATGACGTTATACCTTATAACGTAATAGTATACAACGTTATACGTCATAACGTAATTGTATATAACGTTATACGTTATAACGTAATAGTATATAACGTTATACGTCATATAGTGGTGCAATATATCGTTATACGTCATATAATGATTCGATATAATGTTATACAATATAACCTAATAATATGTAACGTTATACGACATAACGTAATAGAATATAACGTTATAGGTTATAACGTAATAGTATATAACGTTATACCTCATATTGTGATGCGATATAACTTTATACGTTATAACATAATTGTATACAACGTGATACGTCATAACGTAATAGTATATAACGTTATACGTCATATAGTGATGCAATATATCGCTATACGACAGAAAGAGAGGCAATAAAACGTTATACGTCATATAGTGATGCGATATAACGTTATACGTAATAACGTAATAGTGTATAACGTTATACGCCATATTGTGATGCAATATATCGTTATTAGTCCTATAGATATGCAATACAACGTTATACCTTATAACCTAACAGTATAAGACGTTATACCTTATAACGTAATAGTATATAACGTAATACATCATAATGTAAGAGTATATAACGCTATACGTCATATATTGATGCAGTATATCGTTATACGTCATATAGTGATGCAATATAATGTTATACTTCATATTGTGATGCGATATAATTTTATACGTTATAACGTAATAGTATGTAACGTTATACGTAATAACGTAATAGTATATAACGTTATATGTCATATAGAGATGCAATGTAACGTTAAACGTTATAACGTAATAGTATAAAACATCGTACGTCATATAGTGATGCGATATAACGTTATATGTAATGACGTAATGGTATATAACGCTATACGTCATATAGTGGTGCACTATAACGTTATAGGTCCTACAGTGATGGAATATAACGTTATACATTATAACGTAATAGTATATAACGTTATACGCCATATAGTGATGCAATATGCCGTTATACGTCCTATAGTTATGCAATACAACGTTATACCTTGTAACCTTATAGTATATGACGTTATACCTTATAATGTAATAGTATATAACGTTATACGTCATATAGTGATGCAATATATCGTTATGCGTCATATAGTGATGCGATATAACGTTATAGGTCCTATAGTGATGGAATATAACGTTATAGTATAAAAGGTAATAATACATAACGTTATACGTCATAACGTAATAGTATATAACGTTATACGTCATGTAGTGGTGCAATATACCGTTATAGGCCTTATAGTGATGGAATATAACGTTATACATTATAACGTAATAGTATATAACGCTATACGTCATAACGTAATAGTACATAACATTATACGTCATAACGTAATAGTATATAACGTTATACGTCATAACGTAATAGTATATAACGTTATACGTCACATAGTGATGCAATATATCGTTATACGTCATATAGTGATGCAATATAATGTTATACTTCATATTGTGATGCGATATAATTTTATAGGTTATAACGTAATAGTATGTAACGTTATACGTAATAACGTAATAGTATATAACGTTATACGTCATATAGAGATGCAATGTAACGTTAAACGTTATAACGTAATTGTATAAAACATCGTACGTCATATAGTGATGCGATATAACGTTATATGTAATGACGTAATGGTATATAACGCTATACGTCATATAGTGGTGCACTATAACGTTATAGGTCCTACAGTGATGGAATATAACGTTATACATTATAACGTAATAGTATATAACGTTATACGCCATATAGTGATGCAATATGTCGTTATACGTCCTATATTTATGCAATACAACGTTATACCTTGTAACCTTATAGTATATGACGTTATACCTTATAATGTAATAGTATATAACGTTATACGTCATATAGTGATGCAATATATCGTTATGCGTCATATAGTGATGCGATATAACGTTATCGGTCCTATAGTGATGGAATATAACGTTATAGTATAAAAGGTAATAATACATAACGTTATACGTCATAACGTAATAGTATATAACGTTATACGTCATGTAGTGGTGCAATATACCGTTATAGGCCTTATAGTGATGGAATATAACGTTATACATTATAACGTAATAGTATATAACGCTATACGTCATAACGTAATAGTACATAACATTATACGTCATAACGTAATCGTATATAACGTTATACGTCATGTAGTGGTGCAATATAACGTTATAGGCCTTATAGTGATGGAATATAACGTTATACGTCATAACGTAATAGTACATAACGTTATACGTCATAACGTAATAGTATATAACGTTATACGTCATGTAGTGGTGCAATATAACGTTATAGGCCTTATAGTGATGGAATATAACGTTATACATTATAACGTAATAGTATATAACGTTATACGTCATAACGTAATAGTACATAACGTTATACGTCATAACGTAATAGTATATAACGATATACGTCATATAGTGGTGCACTATAACGTTATAGGTCCTACAGTGATGGAATATAACGTTATACATTATAACGTAATAGTATATAACGTTATACGCCATATAGTGATGCAATATGTCGTTATACGTCCTATAGTTATGCAATACAACGTTATACCTTGTAACCTTATAGTATATGACGTTATACCTTATAATGTAATAGTATATAACGTTATACGTCATATAGTGATGCAATATATCGTTATGCGTCATATAGTGATGCGATATAACGTTATAGGTCCTATAGTGATGGAATATAACGTTATAGTATAAAAGGTAATAATACATAACGTTATACGTCATAACGTAATAGTATATAACGTTATACGTCATGTAGTGGTGCAATATACCGTTATAGGCCTTATAGTGATGGAATATAACGTTATACATTATAACGTAATATTATATAACGCTATACGTCATAACGTAATAGTACATAACGTTATACGTCATAACGTAATCGTATATAACGTTATACGTCATGTAGTGGTGCAATATAAAGTTATAGGCCTTATAGTGATGGAATATAACGTTATACGTCATAACGTAATAGTACATAACGTTATACGTCATAACGTAATAGTATATAACGTTATACGTCATGTAGTGGTGCAAAATAACGTTATAGGCCTTATAGTGATGGAATATAACGTTATACATTATAACGTAATAGTATATAACGTTATACGTCATAACGTAATAGTACATAACGTTATACGTCATAACGTAATAGTAAATAACGTTATACGTCATATAGTGGTGCAATATAACGTTTTAGGTCTCATAGTGATGGAATATAACGTTATACATTATAACGTAATAGTATATAACGATATACGTCATATCGTAATAGTATATAACGTTATACGTAATAACGTAATAGTATGTAACGTTATACGTCATATAGTGGTTGCAATATAACGTTATAGGTCCTATAGTGATGGAATATAACGTTATACATTATAACGTAATAGTATATAACGTTATGCATCATATAGTAATGCAACATAACGCTAAACGTTATAACGTAATAGTATAAAACATCGTACGTCATATAGTGATGCGATATAGCGTTATACGTAATAACGAAATAGTATATAACGTTTTACGTAATAACGTAATAGTATATAACGTTGTACGTCATATAGTGGTGCAATATAACGTTATAGGTCCTATAGTGATGGAATATAACGTTATACATTATAACGTAATAGTATATAACGTTATACGTTATAACGTAATAGCATATAACGTTACACGTCATATAGTGATGCGATATAACGTTATAGGCAATATATAACGTTAAGCAATATATCGTCATATAGTGATGCAATATAATGTTATGCCTCATATTGTGATGCGATATAATTTTATATGTTATAACATAATTGTATTCAACGCGATACGTCATTACGTAATAGTATATAACGTTATACGTCATATAGTGATGCAATATATCGTTATACGACCGAAAGAGAGGCAATAAAACGTTATACGTCATATAGTAATGCGATATAACGTTATACGTCATAACGTAATAGTATATAACGCTATACGTAATAACGTAATAGTATATAACGCTATACGTCATATAGTGGTGCACTATAACGTTATAGGTCCTACAGTGATGGAATATAACGTTATACGTCATATAGTGGTGCAATATAACGTTAAACGTTATAACGTAATAGTATAAAACATCGTACGTCATATAGTGATGCGATATAACGTTAAACGTAATAACGTAATGGTATATAACGCTTTACGTCATATAGTAGTGCACTATAACGTTATAGGTCCTACAGTGATGGAATATAACGTTATACATTATAACGTAATAGTATATAACGTTATACGCCATATAGTGATGCAATATATCGTTATACGTCCTATAGTTATGCAATACAACGTTATACCTTGTAACCTAATAGTATATGACGTTATTCCTTATAATGTAATAGTATATAACGTTATACGTCATATAGTGATGGAATATATCGCTATACGTCATATAGTGATGCGATATAACGTTATAGGTCCTATAGTGATGGAATATAACGTTATAGGTCGTATAGAGATGGAATACAACGTTATAGTATATAACGTAATAGTATATAACGTTATAACTTATAACGTAATAGTATATAACGTTATAGGTCATATAGTGGTGCAATATAGCGTTACAGGTCCTATAGTGATGGAATATAACGTTATACATTATAACGTACTAGTTTATAACTTTATACGCCATATAGTGTTGCAATATATCGTTATAGGTCCAATAGAGATGCAATATAACGATATACGCCATATAGTGATGGAATATAACGTTATACACTATAACGTAATAGTTTATAACTTTATACGCCATATAGTGATGCAATATATCTTTATACGTCATATAGAGATGCACTAGAACGATATACGCCATATAGTGATGGAATATAACGTTATACATTATAACGTAATAGTTTATAAGTTTATACGCCATATAGTGATGCAATATAATGTTATACTTCATATTGTGATGCGATATAATTTTATAGGTTATAACGTAATAGTATGTAACGTTATACGTAATAACGTAATAGTATATAACGTTATACGTCATATAGAGATGCAATGTAACGTTAAACGTTATAACGTAATTGTATAAAACATCGTACGTCATATAGTGATGCGATATAACGTTATATGTAATGACGTAATGGTATATAACGCTATACGTCATATAGTGGTGCACTATAACGTTATAGGTCCTACAGTGATGGAATATAACGTTATACATTATAACGTAATAGTATATAACGTTATACGCCATATAGTGATGCAATATGTCGTTATACGTCCTATATTTATGCAATACAACGTTATACCTTGTAACCTTATAGTATATGACGTTATACCTTATAATGTAATAGTATATAACGTTATACGTCATATAGTGATGCAATATATCGTTATGCGTCATATAGTGACGCGATATAACGTTATCGGTCCTATAGTGATGGAATATAACGTTATAGTATAAAAGGTAATAATACATAACGTTATACGTCATAACGTAATAGTATATAACGTTATCCGTCAAAACGTAATAGTATATAACGTTATACGTCATATAGAGGTGCAATGTAACGTTAAACGTTATAACGTAATAGTATAAAACATCGTACGTCATGTAGTGATGAGATATAACGTTATACGTAATAACGTAATAGTATATAACGTTATACGTCATATAGTGGTGCACTATAACTTTATAGGTCCTACAGTGATGGAATATAACGTTGTACATTATAACGTAATAGTATATAACGCTATACGTCATATAGAGATGCAATATAACGATATACGCCCTATAGTGATGGAATATAACGTTATACATTATAACGTAATAGTGTATAAGTTTATACGCCATATAGTGATGCAATATAACGTTATACGTCCTATAGTGATGCAATACAACGTTATACGTCATAACATAATAGTATATAACGTTATGCGTCATAGAGTGATGCAATATATCGTTATACGTCATATACTGATGCGATATAACGTTATACCATATAACCTAATAGTATATAACGACATAACCTAATAGAATATAACGTTATAGGTCATAACGTAATAGTATATAACGTTATACGTCATATAGTGATGCAATATATCGTTATACGTCCTATAGATATGCAATACAACGTTATATCTTATAACCTTACAGTATATGACGTTATACATTATAACGTAGCAGTATATAACGTTATACGTCATAACGTAATAGTATATAACGTTATACGTTATAACGTAATAGTATATAACGTTATCCGTTATAACGTAATAGTATATAACGTTATACGTCATATAGTGATGCAATATATCGTTATACGTCATATAGTGATGCAATATAACGTTATACCTCATATTGTGATGCGTTATACATTTATACGTTATAACATAATTGTATATAACGTGATACGTCATAACGTAATAGTATATAACGTTATACGTCATATAGTGATGCAATATATCGTTATACGACCGAAAGAGAGGCAATAAAACGTTATACGTCATATAGTGATTCGATATAACGTTATACCATATAACCTAATAGTATATAAAGTTATACGACATAACGTAATAGAATATAACGATATACGTAATAACGTAATAGTATATAACGTTATAGGTCATATGGTGGTGCAATATAACGTTAAACGTTATAACGTAATAGTATAAAACATCGTACGTCATATAGTGATGCGATATAGCGTTATACGTAATAACGTAATAGTATATAACGTTATACGTCATATAGTGGTTGCAATATAACGTTATAGGTCCTATAGTGATGGAATATAACGTTATACATTATAACGTACTAGTATATAACGTTATGCATCATATAGTAATGCAACATAACGCTAAACGTTATAACGTAATAGTATAAAACATCGTACGTCATATAGTGATGCGATATAGCGTTATACGTAATAACGTAATAGTATATAACGTTTTACGTCATAACGTAATAGTATATAACGTTGTACGTCATATAGTGATACAATATATCGTTATACGACCGAAAGAGAGGCAATAAAACGTTATACGTCATATAGTGATGCGATATAACGTTATACGTCATAACGTAATAGTATATAACGCTATACGTAATAACGTAATAGTATATAACGCTATACGTCATATAGTGGTGCACTATAACGTTATAGGTCCTACAGTGATGGAATATAACGTTATACGTCATATAGTGGTGCAATATAACGTTAAACGTTATAACGTAATAGTATAAAACATCGTACGTCATATAGTGATGCGATATAACGCTAAACGTAATAACGTAATGGTATATAACGCTATACGTCATATAGTGGTGCACTATAACGTTATAGGTCCTACAGTGATGGAATATAACGTTATACATTATAACGTAATAGTATATAACTTTATACGCCATATAGTGATGCAATATATCGTTATACGTCATATAGTGATGCGATATAACGTTATAGGTCCTATAGTGATGGAATATAACGTTATAGTATATAACGCAATAGTACATAACGTTATACGTCATAACGTAATAGTATATAACGTTATACGTCATATAGTGGTGCAATATCACGTTAAAGGCCTTATAGTGATGGAATATAACGTTATACATTATAACGTAATAGTATATAACGTATACGTCATAACGTAATAGTATATAACGTTATACGTCATAACGTAATAGTATATAACGTTATACGTCATACAGTGGTGCAATATAACGTTATAGGTCTTATAGTGATGGCATATAACGTTATACATTATAACGTAATAGTATATAACGTTATAGGTCATATAGTGGTGCAATATAACGTTATAGGTCTCACAGTGATGGAATATAACGTTATACATTATAACGTAATAGTATATAACGTTATACGTCATAACGTAATAGTATATAACGTTATACGTTATAACGTAATAGTATATAACGTTATACGTCATATAGTGATGCAATATATCGTTATACGACCGAAAGAGAGGCAATAAAACGTTATACGTCATATAGTGATGCGATATAACGTTATACGTAATAACGTAATAGTATATGACCTGATACGCAATATTGTGATGCAATATATCGTTATACGGCCTATAGTTATGCAATACAACGTTATACCTTATAACCTTACAGTACATGACGTTATACCTTATAACGTAATAGTATACGTTATACGTCACAACGTAATTGTATATAACGTTATACGTTATAACGTAATAGTATATAACGTTATACGTCATATAGTGGTGCAATATATCGTTATACGTCATATAATGATTCGATATAATGTTATACAATATAACCTAATAGTATGTAACGTTATACGACATAACGTAATAGAATATAACGTTATAGGTTATAACGTAATAGTATATAACGTTATACCTCATATTGTGATGCGATATAACTTTATACGTTATAACATAATTGTATACAACGTGATACGTCATAACGTAATAGTATATAACGTTATACGTCATATAGTGATGCAATATATCGCTATACGACAGAAAGAGAGGCAATAAAACGTTATACGTCATATAGTGATGCGATATAACGTTATACGTAATAACGTAATAGTGTATAACGTTATACGCCATATTGTGATGCAATATATCGTTATTAGTCCTATAGATATGCAATACAACGTTATACCTTATAACCTAACAGTATATGACGTTATACCTTATAACGTAATAGTATATAACGTTATACGTCATAACGTAATAGTATATAACGTTATACGCCACATAGTGATGCAATATATCGTTATACGTCATATAGTGATGCAATATAATGTTATACTTCATATTGTGATGCGATATAATTTTATACATTATAACGTAATAGTATGTAACGTTATACGTAATAACGTAATAGTATATAACGTTATACGTCATATAGAGATGCAATGTAACGTTAAACGTTATAACGTAATAGTATAAAACATCGTACGTCATATAGTGATGCGATATAACGTTATATGTAATGACGTAATGGTATATAACGCTATACGTCATATAGTGGTGCACTATAACGTTATAGGTCCTACAGTGATGGAATATAACGTTATACATTATAACGTAATAGTATATAACGTTATACGCCATATAGTGATGCAATATGTCGTTATACGTCCTATAGTTATGCAATACAACGTTATACCTTGTAACCTTATAGTATATGACGTTATACCTTATAATGTAATAGTATATAACGTTATACGTCATATAGTGATGCAATATATCGTTATGCGTCATATAGTGATGCGATATAACGTTATAGGTCCAATAGTGATGGAATATAACGTTATAGTATAAAAGGTAATAATACATAACGTTATACGTCATAACGTAATAGTATATAACGTTATACGTCATGTAGTGGTGCAATATACCGTTATAGGCCTTATAGTGATGGAATATAACGTTATACATTATAACGTAATAGTATATAACGTTATACGTCATAACGTAATAGTACATAACGTTATACGTCATAACGTAATCGTATATAACGTTATACGTCATGTAGTGGTGCAATATAACGTTATAGGCCTTATAGTGATGGAATATAACGTTATACGTCATAACGTAATAGTACATAACGTTATACGTCATAACGTAATAGTATATAACGTTATACGTCATGTAGTGGTGCAATATAACGTTATAGGCCTTATAGTGATGGATTATAACGTTATACATTATAACGTAATAGTATATAACGTTATACGTCATAACGTAATAGTATATAACGTTATACGTCACATAGTGATGCAATATATCGTTATACGTCATATAGTGATGCAATATAATGTTATACTTCATATTGTGATGCGATATAATTTTATACGTTATAACGTAATAGTATGTAACGTTATACGTAATAACGTAATAGTATATAACGTTATACGTCATATAGAGATGCAATGTAACGTTAAACGTTATAACGTAATAGTATAAAACATCGTACGTCATATAGTGATGCGATATAACGTTATATGTAATGCCGTAATGGTATATAACGCTATACGTCATATAGTGGTGCACTATAACGTTATAGGTCCTACAGTGATGGAATATAACGTTATACATTATAACGTAATAGTATATAACGTTATACGCCATATAGTGATGCAATATGTCGTCATACGTCCTATAGTTATGCAATACAACGTTATACCTTGTAACCTTATAGTATATGACGTTATACCTTATAATGTAATAGTATATAACGTTATACGTCATATAATGATGCAATATATCGTTATGCGTCATATAGTGATGCGATATAACGTTATAGGTCCTATAGTGATGGAATATAACGTTATAGTATAAAAGGTAATAATACATAACGTTATACGTCATAACGTAATAGTATATAACGTTATACGTCATGTAGTGGTGCAATATACCGTTATAGGCCTTATAGTGATGGAATATAACGTTATACATTATAACGTAATAGTATATAACGCTATACGTCATAACGTAATAGTACATAACATTATACGTCATAACGTAATAGTATATAACGTTATACGTCATAACGTAATAGTATATAACGTTATACGTCACATAGTGATGCAATATATCGTTATACGTCATATAGTGATGCAATATAATGTTATACTTCATATTGTGATGCGATATAATTTTATACGTTATAACGTAATAGTATGTAACGTTATACGTAATAACGTAATAGTATATAACGTTATACGTCATATAGAGATGCAATGTAACGTTAAACGTTATAACGTAATAGTATAAAACATCGTACGTCATATAGTGATGCGATATAACGTTATATGTAATGACGTAATGGTATATAACGCTATACGTCATATAGTGGTGCACTATAACGTTATAGGTCCTACAGTGATGGAATATAACGTTATACATTATAACGTAATAGTATATAACGTTATACGCCATATAGTGATGCAATATGTCGTTATACGTCCTATAGTTATGCAATACAACGTTATACCTTGTAACCTTATAGTATATGACGTTATACCTTATAATGTAATAGTATATAACGTTATACGTCATATAGTGATGCAATATATCGTTATGCGTCATATAGTGATGCGATATAACGTTATAGGTCCAATAGTGATGGAATATAACGTTATAGTATAAAAGGTAATAATACATAACGTTATACGTCATAACGTAATAGTATATAACGTTATACGTCATGTAGTGGTGCAATATACCGTTATAGGCCTTATAGTGATGGAATATAACGTTATACATTATAACGTAATAGTATATAACGCTATACGTCATAACGTAATAGTACATAACATTATACGTCATAACGTAATCGTATATAACGTTATACGTCATGTAGTGGTGCAATATAACGTTATAGGCCTTATAGTGATGGAATATAACGTTATACGTCATAACGTAATAGTACATAACGTTATACGTCATAACGTAATAGTATATAACGTTATACGTCATGTAGTGGTGCAATATAACGTTATAGGCCTTATAGTGATGGAATATAACGTTATTCATTATAACGTAATAGTATATAACGTTATACGTCATAACGTAATAGTACATAACGTTATACGTCATAACGTAATAGTGTATAACGATATACGTCATATAGTGGTGCACTATAACGTTATAGGTCCTACAGTGATGGAATATAACGTTATACATTATAACGTAATAGTATATAACGTTATACGCCATATAGTGATGCAATATGTCGTTATACGTCCTATAGTTATGCAATACAACGTTATACCTTGTAACCTTATAGTATATGACGTTATACCTTATAATGTAATAGTATATAACCTTATACGTCATATAGTGATGCAATATGTCGTTATACGTCCTATAGTTATGCAATACAACGTTATACCTTGTAACCTTATAGTATATGACGTTATACCTTATAATGTAATAGTATATAACGTTATACGTCATATAGCGATGCAATATATCGTTATGCGTCATATAGTGATGCGATATAACGTTATAGGTCCTATAGTGATGGAATATAACGTTATAGTATAAAAGGTAATAATACATAACGTTATACGTCATAACGTAATAGTATATAACGTTATACGCCATGTAGTGGTGCATTATACCGTTATAGGCCTTATAGTGATGGAATATAACGTTATACATTATAACGTAATATTATATAACGCTATACGTCATAACGTAATAGTACATAACGTTATACGTCATAACGTAATCGTATATAACGTTATACGTCATGTAGTGGTGCAATATAACGTTATAGTCCTTATAGTGATGGAATATAACGTTATACGTCATAACGTAATAGTACATAACGTTATACGTCATAACGTAATAGTATATAACGTTATACGTCATGTAGTGGTGCAATATAACGCTATAGGCCTTATAGTGATGGAATATAACGTTATACATTATAACGTAATAGTATATAACGTTATACGTCATAACGTAATAGTACATAACGTTATACGTCATAACGTAATAGTAAATAACGTTATACGTCATATAGTGGTGCAATATAACGTTTTAGGTCTCATAGTGATGGAATATAACGTTATACATTATAACGTAATAGTATATAACGTTTTACGTCATAACGTAATAGTATATAACGTTATACGTCATAACTTAATAGTATATAACGTTATACGTCATATAGTGTTGCAATATAACGTTAGAGGTCTTATAGTGATGGAATGTAACGTTATACATTATAACGTAATAGTATATAACGTTATACGTCATAACGTAATAGTACATAACGCTATACGTCATAACGTAATAGTATATAACGTTATAGTACATATAGTGGTGCAATATAACGTTATAGGTCTCATAGTGATGGAAAATAACGTTATACATTATAACGTAATAGTATATAACGTTATACGTCATATAGTGGTGCAATATAACGTTATAGGTCTTATAGTGACGGCATATAACGTTATACATTATAACGTAATAGTATATAACGTTATACATCATAACGTCATAGTATACAACGTTATACGTCATAACGTAATAGTATATAACGTTATGCATCATATAGTAATGCAATATAACGCTAAACGTTATAACGTAATAGTATAAAACATCGTACGTCATATAGTGTTGCGATATAACGTTTTACGTAATAACGTAATAGTATATAACGTTTTACGTCATAACGTAATAGTATATAACGTTATACGTTATAACGTAATAGTATATACCGTTATACGTCATATAGTGGTGCAATATAACGTTATAGGCCTTATAGTGATGGAATATAACGTTATACATTACAACGTAATAGTATATAACGTTATACGTCATAACGTAATAGTATATAACGTTATAGGCCTTATAGTGATGGAATATAACGTTATACATTATAACGTAATACTATATAACGTTATACGTCATAACGTAATAGTACATAAAGTTATACGTCATAACGTAATAGTATATAACGTTATACTTCATATACAGGTGCAATATAACGTTATAGGCCTTATAGTGATGGAATATAACGATATACATTATAACGTAATAGTATATAACGTAATACGTCAAAACGTAATAGTATATAACGTTATAGGCCTTATAGTGATGGAATATAACGTTATACATTATAACGTAATAGTATATAACGTTATACGTCATAACGTAATAGTACATAACGTTGTACGTCATAACGTAATAGTATATAACGTTATACGTCATATAGTGGTGCAATATAACGTTTTAGGTCTCATAGTGATGGAATATAACGTTATACATTATAACGTAATAGTATATAACGTTATACGCCATAACGTAATAGTATATAACGTTATACGTAATAACGTAATAGTATATAACGTTATACGTCATATAGTGGTTGCAATATAACGTTATAGGTCCTATAGTGATGGAATATAACGTTATAGATTATAACGTAATAGTATATAACGCTATACGCCATATAGTGATGCAATATGTCGTTATACGTCCTATAGTTATGCAATACAAAGTTATACCTTGTAATCTAATAGCATATGACGTTATGCCTTACAAGGTAAGAGTATGTAACGTTATACGTCATATAGTGATGCAATATATCGTTATACGTCATATAGTGATGCGATATAACGTTATAGGTCCTATAGTGATGGAATATAACGTTATAGTATAAAACGTAATAATACATAACGTTATACGTCATAACGTAATAGTATATATCGTTATACGTCATATAGTGGTGCAATATAACGTTTTAGGTCTCATAGTGATGGAATATAACGTTATACATTATAACGTAATAGTATATAACGTTATACGCCATAACGTAATAGTATATAACGTTATACGTAATAACGTAATAGTACATAACGTTATACGTCATATAGTGGTTGCAATATAACGTTATAGGTCCTATAGTGATGGAATATAACGTTATACATTATAACGTAATAATATATAACGTTATGCATCATATAGTAATGCAACATAACGCTAAACGTTATAAAATAATAGTATAAAACATCGTACGTCATATAGTGATGCGATATAACGTTATACGTAATAACGTAATAGTATATAACGTTTTACGTCATAACGTAATAGTATATAACGTTGTAAGTCATATAGTGGTGCAATATAACGTTATAGGTCCTATAGTGATGGAATATAACGTTATACATTATAACGTAATGGTATATAACGTTATACGTTATAACGTAATAGTATATAACGTTATACGTCATATAGTGATGCAATATATCGTTATACGTCATATAGTGATGCAATATAATGTTATACCTCATATTGTGATGCGATATAATTTTATACGTTATAACATAATTGTATACAACGCGATACGTCATAACGTAATAGTATATAACGTTATACGTCATACAGTGATGCAATATATTGTTATACGACCGAAAGAGAGGCAATAAAACGTTATACGTCATATAGTGATGCGATATAACGTTAAACGTAATAACGTAATGGTATATAACGCTATTCGTCATATAGTGGTGCACTATAACGTTATAGGTCCTACAGTGATGGAATATAACGTTATACATTATACCGTAATAGCATATAACGTTATACGTCATATAGTGATGCAATATACCGTTATACGTCATATAGTGATGCGATATAACGTTATAGGTCCTATAGTGATGGAATATAACGTTATAGTATAAAACGTCATAATACATAACGTTATACGTCATAACGTAATAGTATATACCGTTATACGTCATATAGTGGTGCAATATAACGTTATAGGTCTCATAGTGATGGAATATAACGTTATACATTATAACGTAATAGTATATAACGTTATACGTCATATAGTGATGCAATATATCGTTATACGACCGAAAGAGAGGCAATAAAACGTTATACGTCATATAGTGATGCGATATAACGTTATACGTAATAACGTAATAGTATATGACCTGATACGCAATATTGTGATGCAATATATCGTTATACGGCCTATAGTTATGCAATACAACGTTATACCTTATAACCTTACAGTACATGACGTTATACCTTATAACGTAATAGTATACGTTATACGTCACAACGTAATTGTATATAACGTTATACGTTATAACGTAATAGTATATAACGTTATACGTCATATAGTGGTGCAATATATCGTTATACGTCATATAATGATTCGATATAATGTTATACAATATAACCTAATAGTATGTAACGTTATACGACATAACGTAATAGAATATAACGTTATAGGTTATAACGTAATAGTATATAACGTTATACCTCATATTGTGATGCGATATAACTTTATACGTTATAACATAATTGTATACAACGTGATACGTCATAACGTAATAGTATATAACGTTATACGTCATATAGTGATGCAATATATCGCTATACGACAGAAAGAGAGGCAATAAAACGTTATACGTCATATAGTGATGCGATATAACGTTATACGTAATAACGTAATAGTGTATAACGTTATACGCCATATTGTGATGCAATATATCGTTATTAGTCCTATAGATATGCAATACAACGTTATACCTTATAACCTAACAGTATATGACGTTATACCTTATAACGTAATAGTATATAACGTTATACGTCATAACGTAATAGTATATAACGTTATACGCCACATAGTGATGCAATATATCGTTATACGTCATATAGTGATGCAATATAATGTTATACTTCATATTGTGATGCGATATAATTTTATACGTTATAACGTAATAGTATGTAACGTTATACGTAATAACGTAATAGTATATAACGTTATACGTCATATAGTGATGCAATATAACGTTAAACGTTATAACGTAATAGTATAAAACATCGTACGTCATGTAGTGATGAGATATAACGTTATACGTAATAACGTAATAGTATATAACGTTATACGACATATAGTGGTGCACTATAACGTTATAGGTCCTACAGTGATGGAATATAACGTTGTACATTATAACGTAATAGTATATAACGCTATACGTCATATAGAGATGCAATATAACGATATACGCCCTATAGTGATGGAATATAACGTTATACATTATAACGTAATAGTGTATAAGTTTATACGCCATATAGTGATGCAATATAACGTTATACGTCCTATAGTGATGCAATACAACGTTATACGTCATAACATAATAGTATATAACGTTATACGTCATAGAGTGATGCAATATATCGTTATACGTCATATAGTGATGCGATATAACGTTATACCATATAACCTAATAGTATATAACGACATAACCTAATAGAATATAACGTTATAGGTTATAACGTAATAGTATATAACGTTATACGTCATATAGTGATGCAATATATCGTTATACGTCCTATAGATATGCAATACAACGTTATATCTTATAACCTTACAGTATATGACGTTATACATTATAACGTAGCAGTATATAACGTTATACGTCATAACGTAATAGTATATAACGTTATACGTTATAACGTAATAGTATATAACGTTATACGTTATAACGTAATAGTATATAACGTTATACGTCATATAGTGATGCAATATATCGTTATACGTCATATAGTGATGCAATATAACGTTATACCTCATATTGTGATGCGATATACATTTATACGTTATAACATAATTGTATATAACGTGATACGTCATAACGTAATAGTATATAACGTTATACGTCATATAGTGATGCAATATATCGTTATACGTCATATAGTGGTGCGGTATAACGTTATAGGTCCTATAGTGATGGAATGTAACGTTATAGTATAAAACGTAATAATACATAACGTTATACGTCATAACGTAATGGTATATAACGTTATACGTCATATAGTGGTTGCAATATAACGTTATAGGTCCTATAGTGATGGAATATAACGTTATAGATTATAACGTAATAGTATATAACGCTATACGCCATATAGTGATGCAATATGTCGTTATACGTCCTATAGTTATGCAATACAAAGTTATACCTTGTAATCTAATAGCATATGACGTTATGCCTTACAAGGTAAGAGTATATAACGTTATACGTCATATAGTGATGCAATATATCGTTATACGTCATATAGTGATGCGATATAACGTTATAGGTCCTATAGTGATGGAATATAACGTTATAGTATAAAACGTAATAATACATAACGTTATACGTCATAACGTAATAGTATATAACGCTATACGTCATATAGTGGTGCACTATAACGTTATAGGTCCTACAGTGATGGAATATAACGTTATACATTATAACGTAATAGTATATAACGTTATACGCCATATAGTGATGCAATATGTCGTTATACGTCCTATAGTTATGCAATACAACGTTATACCTTGTAACCTTATAGTATATGACGTTATACCTTATAATGTAATAGTATATAACGTTATACGTCATATAGTGATGCAATATATCGTTATGCGTCATATAGTGATGCGATATAACGTTATAGGTCTAATAGTGATGGAATATAACGTTATAGTATAAAAGGTAATAATACATAACGTTATACGTCATAACGTAATAGTATATAACGTTATACGTCATGTAGTGGTGCAATATACCGTTATAGGCCTTATAGTGATGGAATATAACGTTATACATTATAACGTAATAGTATATAACGCTATACGTCATAACGTAATAGTACATAACGTTATACGTCATAACGTAATCGTATATAACGTTATACGTCATGTAGTGGTGCAATATAACGTTATAGGCCTTATAGTGATGGAATATAACGTTATACGTCATAACGTAATAGTACATAACGTTATACGTCATAACGTAATAGTATATAACGTTATACGTCATGTAGTGGTGCAATATAACGTTATAGCCCTTATAGTGATGGATTATAACGTTATACATTATAACGTAATAGTATATAACGTTATACGTCATAACGTAATAGTACATAACGTTATACGTCATAACGTAATAGTATATAACGATATACGTCATATAGTGGTGCACTATAACGTTATAGGTCCTACAGTGATGGAATATAACGTTATACATTATAACGTAATAGTATATAACGTTATACGCCATATAGTGATGCAATATGTCGTTATACGTCCTATAGTTATGCAATACAACGTTATACCTTGTAACCTTATAGTATATGACGTTATACCTTATAATGTAATAGTATATAACGTTATACGTCATATAGTGATGCAATATATCGTTATGCGTCATATAGTGATGCGATATAACGTTATAGGTCCTATAGTGATGGAATATAACGTTATAGTATAAAAGGTAATAATACATAACGGTAAATATAATAAAGGTAATAGTATATAACGTTATACGTCATGTAGTGGTGCATTATACCGTTATAGGCCTTATAGTGATGGAATATAACGTTATACATTATAACGTAATATTATATAACGCTATACGTCATAACGTAATAGTACATAACGTTATACGTCATAACGTAATCGTATATAACGTTATACGTCATGTAGTGGTGCAATATAACGTTATAGGCCTTATAGTGATGGAATATAACGTTATACGTCATAACGTAATAGTACATAACGTTATACGTCATAACGTAATAGTATATAACGTTATACGTCATGTAGTGGTGCAATATAACGTTATAGGCCTTATAGTGATGGAATATAACGTTATACATTATAACGTAATAGTATATAACGTTATACGTCATAACGTAATAGTACATAACGTTATACGTCATAACGTAATAGTAAATAACGTTATACGTCATATAGTGGTGCAATATAACGTTTTAGGTCTCATAGTGATGGAATATAACGTTATACATTATAACGTAATAGTATATAACGATATACGTCATATCGTAATAGTATATAACGTTATACGTAATAACGTAATAGTATGTAACGTTATACGTCATATAGTTGCAATATGGTTGCAATATAACGTTATAGGTCCTATAGTGATAGAATATAACGTTATACATTATAACGTAATAGTATATAACGTTATGCATCATATAGTAATGCAACATAACGCTAAACGTTATAACGTAACAGTATAAAACATCGTACGTCATATAGTGATGCGATATAGCGTTATACGTAATAACGTAATAGTATATAACGTTTTACGTCATAACGTAATAGTATATAACGTTGTACGTCATATAGTGGTGCAATATAACGTTATAGGTCCTATAGTGATGGAATATAACGTTATACATTATAACGTAATAGTATATAACGTTATACGTTATAACGTAATAGCATATAACGTTACACGTCATATAGTGATGCGATATAACGTTATAGGCAATATATAACGTTAAGCAATATATCGTCATATAGTGATGCAATATAATGTTATGCCTCATATTGTGATGCGATATAATTTTATATGTTATAACATAATTGTATTCAACGCGATACGTCATAACGTAATAGTATATAACGTTATACGTCATATAGTGATGCAATATATCGTTATACGACCGAAAGAGAGGCAATAAAACGTTATACGTCATATAGTGATGCGATATAACGTTATACGTCATAACGTAATAGTATATAACGCTATACGTAATAACGTAATAGTATATAACGCTATACGTCATAACGTAATAGTATATAACGTTATAGGTCATATGGTGGTGCAATATAACGTTAAACGTTATAACGTAATAGTATAAAACATCGTACGTCATATAGTGTTGCGATATAACGTTATACGTAATAACGTAATAGTATATAACGTTTTACGTCATAACGTAATAGTATATAACGTTGTACGTCATATAGTGGTGCAATATAACGTTATAGGTCTCATAGTGATTGAATATAACGTTATACATTATAACGTAATAGTATATAACGTTATACGTCATAACGTAATAGTATATAACGTTATAGGTCATATGGTGGTGCAATATAACGTTAAACGTTATAACGTAATAGTATAAAACATCGTACGTCATATAGTGATGCGATATAGCGTTATACGTAATAACGTAATAGTATATAACGTTATACGTCATATAGTGGTTGCAATATAACGTTATAGGTCCTATAGTGATGGAATATAACGTTATACATTATAACGTACTAGTATATAACGTTATGCATCATATAGTAATGCAACATAACGCTAAACGTTATAACGTAATAGTATAAAACATCGTACGTCATATAGTGATGCGATATAGCGTTATACGTAATAACGTAATAGTATATAACGTTTTACGTCATAACGTAATAGTATATAACGTTATACGTCATATAGTGATGCAATATATCGTTATACGACCGAAAGAGAGGCAATAAAACGTTATATGTCATATAGTGATTCGATATAACGTTATACCATATAACCTAATAGTATATAAAGTTATACGACATAACGTAATAGAATATAACGATATACGTAATAACGTAATAGTATATAACGCTATACGTCATATAGTGGTGCAATATAACGTTATAGGTCTCACAGTGATGGAATATAACGTTATACATTATAACGTAATAGTATATAACGTTATACGTCATATAGTGGTGCAATATAACGTTATAGGTCCTATAGTGATGGAATATAACGTTATACATTATAACGTAATAGTATATAACGTTATACGTCATAACGTAATAGTATATAACGTTATACCTCATATTGTGATGCGATATAACTTTATACGATATAACATAATTGTATATAACGTGATACGTCATATAGTGGTGCAATATATCGTTATACGTCATATAGTGATGCGATATAACGTTATAGGTCCTATAGTGATGGAATATAACGTTATAGTATAAAACGTAATAATACATAACGTTATACGTCATAACGTAATAGTATATAACGTTATACGTCATATAGTGGTGCAATATAACGTTATAGGCCTTATAGTGATGGAATATAACGTTATACATTATAACGTAATAGTATATAACGTTATACGTCATAACGTAATAGTACATAACGTTATACGTCATAACGTAATAGTATATAACGTTGTACGTCATATAGTGGTGCAATATAACGTTATAGGTCCTATAGTGATGGAATATAACGTTATACATTATAACGTAATAGTATATAACGTTATACGTCATAACGTAATAGTACATAACGTTATACGTCATAACGTAATAGTATATAACGTTATACGTCATATAGTGGTTGCAATATAACGTTATAGGTCCTATAGTGATGGAATATAACGTTATAGTATAAAACGTAATAATACATAACGTTATACGTCATAACGTAATAGTATATACCGTTATACGTCATATAGTGGTGCACTATAACGTTATAGGTCCTACAGTGATGGGATACAACGTTATACGTCATATAGTGGTGCATTATAACGTTAAACGTTATAACGTAATACTATAAAACATCGTACGTCATATAGTGATGCGATATAACGTTAAACGTAATAACGTAATGGTATATAACGCTATACGTCATATAGTGGTGCACTATAACGTTATAGGTCCTACAGTGATGGAATATAACGTTATACATTATAACGTAATAGTATATAACGTTATACGCCATATAGTGATGCAATATATCGTTATACGTCATATAGTGATGCGATATAACGTTATAGGTCCTATAGTGATGGAATATAACGTTATAGTATATAACGCAATAGTACATAACGTTATACGTCATAACGTAATAGTATATAACGTTATACGTCATAACGTAATAGTATATAACGTTATACGTCATAACGTAATAGTATATAACGTTATAGGCCTTATAGTGATGGAATATAACGTTATACATTATAACGTAATAGTATATAACGTATACGTCATAACGTAATAGTATATAACGTTATACGTCATAACGTAATAGTATATAACGTTATACGTCATAACGTAATAGTATATAACGTTATAGGCCTTATAGTGATGGAATATAACGTTATACATTATAACGTAATAGTATATAACATTACACGTCAGAACGTAATAGTACATAACGTTATACGTCATAACGTAATAGTATATAACGTTATACGTAATAACGTAATAGTATATAACGTTATACGTAATAACGTAATAGTATATAACGTTATACGTAATAACGTAATAGTATATAACGTTATACGTCATATAGTAGTTGCAATATAACGTTATAGGTCCTACAGTGATGGAATATAACGTTATACATTATAACGTAATAGTATATAACGTTATACGTCATAACGTAATAGTATATAACGTTATACGTAATAACGTAATAGTATATAACGTTATACGTCATATAGTGGTTGCAATATAACGTTATAGGTCCTATAGTGATGGAATATAACGTTATACATTATAACGTAATAGTATATAACGTATACGTCATAACGTAATAGTACATAACGTTATACGTCATAACGTAATAGTATATAACGTTATACGTTATAACGTAATAGTATATAATGTTATACGTCGTATAGTGATGCAATATATCGTTATACGTCATATAGTGATGCAATATAATGTTATACCTCATATTGTGATGCGATATAATTTTATACGTTATAACATAATTGTATACGACGCGATACGTCATAACGTAATAGTATATAATGTTATACGTCATACAGTGATGCAATATATCGTTATACGACCGAAAGAGAGGCAATAAAACGTTATACGTCATATAGTGATGCGATATAACGTTATACGTCATAACGTAACAGAACATAACGTTATAAGTAATAACGTAATAGTATACAACGCTACACGTCATATAGTGGTGCACTATAACGTTATAGGTCCTACAGTGATGGAATATAACGTTATACGTCATATAGTGGTGCAATATAACGTTAAACGTTATAACGTAATAGTATAAAACATCGTACGTCATATAGTGATGCGACATAACGTTAAACGTAACAACGTAATGGTATATAACGCTTTACGTCATATAGTAGTGCACTATAACGTTATAGGTCCTACAGTGATGGAATATAACGTTATACATTATAACGTAATAGTATATAACGTTATACGCCATATAGTGATGCAATATATCGTTATACGCCATATAGTGATGCGATATAACGTTATAGGTCCTATAGTGATGGAATATAACGTTATAGTATATAACGCAATAGTACATAACGTTATACGTCATAACGCAATAGTATATAACGTTATACGTCATATAGTGGTGCAATATCACGTTAAAGGCCTTATAGTGATGGAATATAACGTTATACATTATAACGTAATAGTATATAACGTATACGTCATAACGTAATAGTATATAACGTTATACGTCATAACGTAATAGTATATAACGTTATACGTCTTACAGTGGTGCAATATAACGTTATAGGTCTTATAGTGATGGCATATAACGTTATACATTATAACGTAATAGTATATAACGTTTTACGTCGTAACGTAATAGTATATAACGCTATACGTCATAACGTAATAGTATATAACGTTATAGGTCATATAGTGGTGCAATATAACGTTATAGGTCTCACAGTGATGGAATATAACGTTATACATTATAACGTAATAGTATATAACGTTATACGTCATATAGTGGTGCAATATAACGTTATAGGTCCTATAGTGATGGAATATAACGTTATACATTATAACGTAATAGTATATAACGTTATACGTCATAACGTAATAGTATATAACGTTATACCTCATATTGTGATGCGATATAACTTTATACGATATAACATAATTGTATATAACGTGATACGTCATATAGTGGTGCAATATATCGTTATACGTCATATAGTGATGCGATATAACGTTATAGGTCCTATAGTGATGGAATATAACGTTATAGTATAAAACGTAATAATACATAACGTTATACGTCATAACGTAATAGTATATAACGTTATACGTCATATAGTGGTGCAATATATCGTTATAGGCCTTATAGTGATGGAATATAACGTTATACATTATAACGTAATAGTATATAACGTTATACGTCATAGCGTAATAGTACATAACGTTATACGTCATAACGTAATACTTTATAACGTTGTACGTCATATAGTGGTGCAATATAACGTTATAGGTCCTATAGTGATGGAATATAACGTTATACATTATAACGTAATAGTATATAACGTTATACGTCATAACGTAATAGTACATAACGTTATACGTCATAACGTAATAGTATATAACGTTATACGTCATATAGTGGTTGCAATATAACGTTATAGGTCCTATAGTGATGGAATATAACGTTATAGTATAAAACGTAATAATACATAACGTTATACGTCATAACGTAATAGTATATACCGTTATACGTCATATAGTGGTGCACTATAACGTTATAGGTCCTACAGTGATGGAATATAACGTTATACATTATAACGTAATAGTATATAACGTTATACGCCATATAGTGATGCAATATGTCGTTATACGGCTTATAGTTATGCAATACAAAGTTATACCTTGTAATCTAATAGTATACGACGTTATACCTTACAAGGTAATAGTATATAACGTTATAGTGTCATATAGTGATGCAATATATCGTTATACGTCAAATAGTGAGGCGATATAACGTTATAGGTCCTATAGTGATGGAATATAACGTTATAGTATAAAACGTAATAGTACATAAAGTTATACGTCATAACGTAATAGTATATAACGTTATACGTCATAACGTAATAGTACATAACGTTATACGTCATAACGTAATAGTATATAACGTTATAGGCCTTATAGTGATGGAATATAACGTTATACATTATAACGTAATAGTATATAACATTACACGTCAGAACGTAATAGTACATAACGTTATACGTCATAACGTAATAGTATATAACGTTATACGTCATAACGTAATAGTATATAACGTTATAGGCCTTATAGTGATGGAATATAACGTTATACATTATAACGTAATAGTATATAACATTACACGTCAGAACGTAATAGTACATAACGTTATACGTCATAACGTAATAGTATATAACGTTATACGTAATAACGTAATAGTATATAACGTTATACGTAATAACGTAATAGTATATAACGTTATACGTAATAACGTAATAGTATATAACGTTATACGTCATATAGTAGTTGCAATATAACGTTATAGGTCCTACAGTGATGGAATATAACGTTATACATTATAACGTAATAGTATATAACGTTATACGTCATAACGTAATAGTATATAACGTTATACGTCATAACGTAATAGTATATAACGTTATACGTAATAACGTAATAGTATATAACGTTATACGTCATATAGTGGTTGCAATATAACGTTATAGGTCCTATAGTGATGGAATATAACGTTATACATTATAACGTAATAGTATATAACGTATACGTCATAACGTAATAGTACATAACGTTATACGTCATAACGTAATAGTATATAACGTTATACGTTATAACGTAATAGTATATAACGTTATACGTCGTATAGTGATGCAATATATCGTTATACGTCATATAGTGATGCAATATAATGTTATACCTCATATTGTGATGCGATATAATTTTATACGTTATAACATAATTGTATACGACGCGATACGTCATAACGTAATAGTATATAATGTTATACGTCATACAGTGATGCAATATATCGTTATACGACCGAAAGAGAGGCAATAAAACGTTATACGTCATATAGTGATGCGATATAACGTTAGACGTCATAACGTAACAGAACATAACGTTATAAGTAATAACGTAATAGTATACAACGCTACACGTCATATAGTGGTGCACTATAACGTTATAGGTCCTACAGTGATGGGATACAACGTTATACGTCATATAGTGGTGCATTATAACGTTAAACGTTATAACGTAATACTATAAAACATCGTACGTCATATAGTGATGCGATATAACGTTAAACGTAATAACGTAATGGTATATAACGCTATACGTCATATAGTGGTGCACTATAACGTTATAGGTCCTACAGTGATGGAATATAACATTATACATTATAACGTAATAGTATATAACGTTATACGCCATATAGTGATGCAATACATCGTTATACGTCATATAGTGATGCGATATAACGTTATAGGTCCTATAGTGATGGAATATAACGTTATAGTATATAACGCAATAGTACATAACGTTATACGTCATAACGCAATAGTATATAACGTTATACGTCATATAGTGGTGCAATATCACGTTAAAGGCCTTATAGTGATGGAATATAACGTTATACATTATAACGTAATAGTATATAACGTATACGTCATAACGTAATAGTATATAACGTTATACGTCATAACGTAATAGTATATAACGTTATACGTCTTACAGTGGTGCAATATAACGTTATAGGTCTTATAGTGATGGCATATAACGTTATACATTATAACGTAATAGTATATAACGTTTTACGTCGTAACGTAATACTATATAACGTTATACGTCATAACGTAATAGTATATAACGTTATAGGTCATATAGTGGTGCAATATAACGTTATAGGTCTCACAGTGATGGAATATAACGTTATACATTATAACGTAATAGTATATAACGTTATACGTCATATAGTGGTGCAATATAACGTTATAGGTCCTATAGTGATGGAATATAACGTTATACATTATAACGTAATAGTATATAACGTTATACGTCATAACGTAATAGTATATAACGTTATACCTCATATTGTGATGCGATATAACTTTATACGATATAACATAATTGTATATAACGTGATACGTCATATAGTGGTGCAATATATCGTTATACGTCATATAGTGATGCGATATAACGTTATAGGTCCTATAGTGATGGAATATAACGTTATAGTATAAAACGTAATAATACATAACGTTATACGTCATAACGTAATAGTATATAACGTTATACGTCATATAGTGGTGCAATATAACGTTATAGGCCTTATAGTGATGGAATATAACGTTATACATTATAACGTAATAGTATATAACGTTATACGTCATAGCGTAATAGTACATAACGTTATACGTCATAACGTAATACTTTATAACGTTGTACGTCATATAGTGGTGCAATATAACGTTATAGGTCCTATAGTGATGGAATATAACGTTATACATTATAACGTAATAGTATATAACGTTATACGTCATAACGTAATAGTACATAACGTTATACGTCATAACGTAATAGTATATAACGTTATACGTCATATAGTGGTTGCAATATAACGTTATAGGTCCTATAGTGATGGAATATAACGTTATAGTATAAAACGTAATAATACATAACGTTATACGTCATAACGTAATAGTATATACCGTTATACGTCATATAGTGGTGCACTATAACGTTATAGGTCCTACAGTGATGGAATATAACGTTATACATTATAACGTAATAGTATATAACGTTATACGCCATATAGTGATGCAATATGTCGTTATACGGCTTATAGTTATGCAATACAAAGTTATACCTTGTAATCTAATAGTATACGACGTTATACCTTACAAGGTAATAGTATATAACGTTATAGTGTCATATAGTGATGCAATATATCGTTATACGTCAAATAGTGAGGCGATATAACGTTATAGGTCCTATAGTGATGGAATATAACGTTATAGTATAAAACGTAATAGTACATAAAGTTATACGTCATAACGTAATAGTATATAACGTTATACGTCATAACGTAATAGTACATAACGTTATACGTCATAACGTAATAGTATATAACGTTATACGTCATATAGTGGTTGCAATATAACGTTATAGGTCCTATAGTGATGGAATATAACGTTATAGTATAAAACGTAATAATACATAACGTTATACGTCATAACGTAATAGTATATACCGTTATACGTCATATAGTGGTGCACTATAACGTTATAGGTCCTACAGTGATGGAATATAACGTTATACATTATAACGTAATAGTATATAACGTTATACGCCATATAGTGATGCAATATGTCGTTATACGGCTTATAGTTATGCAATACAAAGTTATACCTTGTAATCTAATAGTATACGACGTTATACCTTACAAGGTAATAGTATATAACGTTATAGTGTCATATAGTGATGCAATATATCGTTATACGTCAAATAGTGAGGCGATATAACGTTATAGGTCCTATAGTGATGGAATATAACGTTATAGTATAAAACGTAATAGTACATAAAGTTATACGTCATAACGTAATAGTATATAACGTTATACGTCATATAGAGGTGCAATATAACGTTATAGGCCTTATAGTGATGGAATATAACGATATACATTATAACGTAATAGTATATAACGTTATACGTCATAACGTAATAGTATATAACGTTATAGGCCTTATAGTGATGGAATATAACGTTATACATTAAAACGTAATAGTATATAACGTTATACGTCATAACGTAATAGTATATAACGTTATACATTATAACGTAATAGTATATAACGTTATGCATCATATAGTAATGCAACATAACGCTAAACGTTATAACGTAATAGTATAAAACATCGTACGTCATATAGTGATGCGATATAACGTTATACGTAATAACGTAACAGTATATAACGTTTTACGTCATAACGTAATAGTATATAACGTTGTACGTCATATAGTGGTGCAATATAACGTTATAGGTCCTATAGTGATGGAATATAACGTTATACATTATAACGTAATAGTATATAACGTTATACGTTATAACGTAATAGTATATAACGTTATACGTCATATAGTGGTGCATTATAACGTTAAAAGTTATAACGTAATACTATAAAACATCGTACGTCATATAGTGATGCGATATAACGTTAAACGTAATAATGTAATGGTATATAACGCTATACGTCATATAGTGGTGCACTATAACGTTATAGGTCCTACAGTGATGGAATATAACGTTATACATTATAACGTAATAGTATGTAACGTTATACGCCATATAGTGATGCAATATATCGTTATACGTCATATAGTGATGCGATATAACGTTATAGGTCCTATAGTGATGGAATATAACGTTATAGTATATAACGCAATAGTACATAACGTTATACGTCATAACGTAATAGTATATAACGTATACGTCATAACGTAATAGTATATAACGTTTTACGTCATAACGTAACAGTATATAACGTTATACGTAATAACGTAATAGTATACAACGTTATAGGCCTTATAGTGATGGAATATAACGTTATACATTATAACGTAATAGTATATAACGTATACGTCATAACGTAATAGTATATAACGTTATACGTCATAACGTAATAGTATATAACGTTAAACGTCATAACGTAATAGTATATAACGTTATAGGCCTTATAGTGATGGAATATAACGGTATACATTATAACGTAATAGTATATAACAATACACGTCAGAACGTAATAGTACATAACGTTATACGTCATAACGTAATAGTATATAACGTTATACGTAATAACGTAATAGTATATAACGTTATACGTAATAACGTAATAGTATATAACGTTATACGTAATAACGTAATAGTATATAACGTTATAAATCATATAGTGGTTGCAATATAACGTTATAGGTCCTACAGTGATGGAATATAACGTTATACATTATAACGTAATAGTATATAACGTTATACGTCATAACGTAATAGTATATAACGTTATACGTCATAACGTAATAGTATATAACGTTATGCATCATATAGTAATGCAATATAACGGTAAACGTTATAACGTAATAGTATAAAACATCGCACGTCATATAGTGATGCGATATAACGTTATACGTAATAACGTAATGGTATATAACTCTATACGTCATATAGTGGTGCACTATAACGTTATAGGTCCTACAGTGATGGAATATAACGTTATACATTATAACGTAATAGTATATAACGTTATACGCCATATAGTGATGCAATATGTCGTTAGACGTCCTATAGTTATGCAATACAAAGTTATACCTTGTAATCTAATAGTATATGACGTTATACCTTACAATGTAATAGTATATAACGTTATACGTCATATAGTGATGCAACATATCGTTATACGTCATATAGTGAGGCGATATAACGTTATAGGTCCTATAGTGATGGAATATAACGTTATAGTATAAAACGTAATAATACATAACGTTATACGTCATAACGTAATAGTATATACCGTTATACGTCATATAGTGGTGCAATATAACGTTATAGGCCTTATAATGATGGAATATAACGTTATACATTATAACGTAATAGTATATAACGTTATACGTCATAACGTAATAGTATATAACGTTATGCGTCATAACGTAATAGTATATAACGTTATAGGCCTTATAGTGATGGAATATAACGTTATACATTATAACGTAATAGTATATAACGTTATACGTCATAACGTAGTAGTACATAAAGTTATACGTCATAACGTAATAGTATATAACGTTATACGTCATATAGAGGTGCAATATAACGTTATAGGACTTATAGTGATGGAATATAACGATATACATTATAACGTAATAGTATATAACGTTATACGTGATAACGTAATAGTATATAACGTTATAGGCCTTATAGTGATGGAATATAACGTTATACATTATAACGTAATAGTATATAACGTTATACGTCATAACGTAATAGTACATAACGTTATACGTCATAACATAATAGTATATAACTTTATACGCCATAACGTAATAGTATATAACGTTATACGTAATAACGTAATAGTATATAACGTTATACGTCATATAGTGGTTGCAATATAACGTTATAGGTCCTATAGTGATGGAATATAACGTTATACATTATAACGTAGTAATATATAACGTTATGCATCATATAGTAATGCAACATAACGCTAAACGTTATAACGTAATAGTATAAAACATCTTACGTCATATAGTGATGCAATATAACGTTATACGTAATAACGTAATAGTATATAACGTTTTACGTCATAACGTAATAGTATATAACGTTGTACGTCATATAGTGGTGCAATATAACGTTATAGGTCCTATAGTGATGGAATATAACGTTATACATTATAACGTAATAGTATATAACGTTATACGTTATAACGTAATAGTATATAACGTTATGCATCATATAGTAATGCAACATAACGCTAAACGTTATAACGTAATAGTATAAAACATCGTACGTCATATAGTGATGCGATATAACGTTATACGTAATAACGTAATAGTATATAACGTTTTACGTCATAACGTAATAGTATATAACGTTGTACGTCATATAGTGGTGCAATATAACGTTATAGGTCCTATAGTGATGGAATATAACGTTATACATTACAACGTAATAGTATATAACGTTATACGTTATAACGTAATAGTATATAACGTTATACGTCGTATAGTGATGCAATATATCGTTATACGTCATATAGTGATGCAA
Organism: Bombus terrestris; assembly: GCF_910591885.1. NCBI lineage: Eukaryota > Metazoa > Arthropoda > Insecta > Hymenoptera > Apidae > Bombus > Bombus terrestris. The sequence continues at coordinate 1,424,147 of NW_025963562.1, forward strand.
TATAATGTTATACCTCATATTGTGATGCGATATAATTTTATACGTTATAACATAATTGTATACAACGCGATACGTCATAACGTAATAGTATATAATGTTATACGTCATACAGTGATGCAATATATCGTTGTACGACCGAAAGAGAGGCAATAAAACGTTATACGTCATATAGTGATGCGATATAACGTTATAGGTCCTATAGTGATGGAATATAACGTTATAGTATATAACGCAATAGTACATAACGTTATACGTCATAACGTAATAGTATATAACGTTATACGTCATATAGTGGTGCAATATCACGTTAAAGGCCTTAGAGTGATGGAATATAACGTTATACATTATAACGTAATAGTATATAACGTAAACGTCATAACGTAATAGTATATAACGTTATACGTCATAACGTAATAGTATATAACGTTATACGTCATATCGTGGTGCAATATAACGTTATAGGCCTTATAGTGATGGAATATAACGTTATACATTATAACGTAATAGTATATAACATTATATGTCATAACGTAATAGTACATAACGTTATACGTCATAACGTAATAGTATATAACGTTATACGTAATAACGTAATAGTATATAACGTTATACGTCATATAGTGGTTGCAATATAACGTTATAGGTCCTATAGTGATGGAATATAACGTTATACATTATAACGTAATAGTATATAACGTTATACGTTATAACGTAATAGTATATAACGTTATACGTCGTATAGTGATGCAATATATCGTTATACGTCATATAGTGATGCAATATAATGTTATACCTCATATTGTGATGCGATATAATTTTATACGTTATAACATAATTGTATACAACGCGATACGTCATAACGTAATAGTATATAATGTTATACGTCATACAGTGATGCAATATATCGTTATACGACCGAAAGAGAGGCAATAAAACGTTATACGTCATATAGTGATGCGATATAACGTTATACGTCATAACGTAACAGTATATAACGTTATACGTAATAACGTAATAGTATACAACGCTATACGTCATATAGTGGTGCACTATAACGTTATAGGTCCTACAGTGATGGGATATAACGTTATACGTCATATAGTGGTGCATTGTAACGTTAAACGTTATAACGTAATACTATAAAACATCGTACGTCATATAGTGATGCGATATAACGTTAAACGTAATAACGTAATGGTATATAACGCTATACGTCATATAGTGGTGCACTATAACGTTATAGGTCCTACAGTGATGGAATATAACGTTATACATTATAACGTAATAGTATATAACGTTATACGCCATATAGTGATGCAATATATCGTTATACGTCATATAGTGATGCGATATAACGTTATAGGTCCTATAGTGATGGAATATAACGTTATAGTATATAACGCAATAGTACATAACGTTATACGTCATAACGTAATAGTATATAACGTTATACGTCATATAGTGGTGCAATATCACGTTAAAGGCCTTATAGTGATGGAATATAACGTTATACATTATAACGTAATAGTATATAACGTATACGTCATAACGTAATAGTATATAACGTTATACGTCATACAGTGGTGCAATATAACGTTATAGGTCTTATAGTGATGGCATATAACGTTATACATTATAACGTAATAGTATATAACGTTTCACGTCGTAACGTAATAGTATATAACGTTATACGTCATAACGTAGTAGTATATAACGTTATAGGTCATATAGTGGTGCAATATAACGTTATAGGTCTCACAGTGATGGAATATAACGTTATTCATTATAACGTAATAGTATATAACGTATACGTCATAACGTAATAGTATATAACGTTATACGTCATACAGTGGTGCAATATAACGTTATAGGTCTTATAGTGATGGCATATAACGTTATACATTATAACGTAATAGTATATAACGTTTTACGTCGTAACGTAATAGTATATAACGTTATACGTCATAACGTAATAGTATATAACGTTATAGGTCATATAGTGGTGCAATATAACGTTATAGGTCTCACAGTGATGGAATATAACGTTATACATTATAACGTAATAGTATATAACGTTATACGTCATATAGTGGTACAATATAACGTTATAGGTCCTATAGTGATGGAATATAACGTTATACATTATACCGTAATAGTATATAACGTTATACGTCATAACGTAATAGTATATAACGTTATACCTCATATTGTGATGCGATATAACTTTATACGATATAACATAATTGTATATAACGTGATACGTCATATAGTGGTGCAATATATCGTTATACGTCATATAGTGATGCGATATAACGTTATAGGTCCTATAGTGATGGAATATAACGTTATAGTATAAAACGTAATAATACATAACGTTATACGTCATAACGTAATAGTATATAACGTTATACGTCATATAGTGGTGCAATATAACGTTATAGGCCTTATAGTGATGGAATATAACGTTATACATTATAACGTAATAGTATATAACGTTATACGTCATAACGTAATAGTATATAACGTTATAGGCCTTATAGTGATGGAATATAACGTTATACATTATAACGTAATAGTATATAACGTTATACGTAATAACGTAATAGTATATAACGTTATACGTCATATAGTGGTTGCAATATAACGTTATATGTCCTATAGTGATGGAATATAACGTTATACATTATAACGTAATAGTATATAACGTTATACGTTATAACCTAATAGTATATAACGTTATACGTCATAACGTAATAGTATATAACGTTGTACGTCATATAGTGGTGCAATATAACGTTATAGGTCCTATAGTGATGGAATATAACGTTATACATTATAACGTAATAGTATATAACGTTATACGTCATAACGTAATAGTACATAACGTTATTCGTCATTACGTAATAGTATATAACGTTATACGTCATATGGTGGTTGCAATATAACGTTATAGGTCCTATAGTGGTGGAATATAACGTTATACATTATAACGTAATAGTATATAACGTTATACGTTATAACGTAATAGTATATAACGTTATACGTTATAACGTAATAGTATATAACGTTATACGTCGTATAGTGATGCAATATATCGTTATACGTCATATAGTGATGCAATATAATGTTATACCTCATATTGTGAAGCGATATAATTTTATACGTTATAACATAATTGTATACAACGCGATACGTCATAACGTAATAGTATATAATGTTATACGTCATACAGTGATGCAATATATCGTTATACGACCGAAAGAGAGGCAATAAAACGTTATACGTCATATAGTGATGCGATATAACGTTATACGTCATAACGTAACAGTATATAACGTTATACGTAATAACGTAATAGTATACAACGCTATACGTCATATAGTGGTGCACTATAACGTTATAGGTCCTACAGTGATGGGATATAACGTTATACGTCATATAGTGGTGCATTATAACTTTAAAAGTTATAACGTAATACTATAAAACATCGTACGTCATATAGTGATGCGATATAACGTTAAACGTAATAACGTAATGGTATATAACGCTATACGTCATATAGTGGTGCACTATAACGTTATAGGTCCTACAGTGATGGAATATAACGTTATACATTATAACGTAATAGTATATAACGTTATACGCCATATAGTGATGCAATATATCGTTATACGTCATATAGTGATGCGATATAACGTTATAGGTCCTATAGTGATGGAATATAACGTTATAGTATATAACGCAATAGTACATAACGTTATACGTCATAACGTAATAGTATATAACGTTATACGTCATATAGTGGTGCAATATCACTTTAAAGGCCTTATAGTGATGGAATATAACGTTATACATTATAACGTAATAGTATATAACGTATACGTCATAACGTAATAGTATATAACGTTATACGTCATAACGTAATAGTATATAACGTTATACGTCATACAGTGGTGCAATATAACGTCATAGGTCTTATAGTGATGGCATATAACGTTATACATTATAACGTAACAGTATATAACGTTTTACGTCGTAACGTAATAGTATATAACGTTATACGTCATAACGTAATAGTATATAACGTTATAGGTCATATAGTGGTGCAATATAACGTTATAGGTCTCACAGTGATGGAATATAACGTTATACATTATAACGTAATAGTATATAACGTTATACGTCATATAGTGGTGCAATATAACGTTATAGGTCCTATAGTGATGGAATATAACGTTATACATTATAACGTAATAGTATATAACGTTATACGTCATAACGTAATAGTATATAACGTTATACCTCATATTGTGATGCGATATAACTTTATACGATATAACATAATTGTATATAACGTGATACGTCATATAGTGGTGCAATATATCGTTATACGTCATATAGTGATGCGATATAACGTTATAGGTCCTATAGTGATGGAATATAACGTTATAGTATAAAACGTAATAATACATAACGTTATACGTCATAACGTAATAGTATATAACGTTATACGTCATATAGTGGTTGCAATATAACGTTATAGGTCCTATAGTGATGGAATATAACGTTATACATTATAACGTAATAGTATATAACGTTATACGTCATAACGTAATAGTATATAACGTTATACGTCATAACGTAATAGTACATAACGTTATACGTCATAACGTAATAGTATATAACGTTATACGCCATAACGTAATAGTATATAACGTTATACGTAATAACGTAATAGTATATAACGTTATACGTCATATAGTGGTTGCAATATAACGTTATACGCCATAACGTAATAGTATATAACGTTATACGTAATAACGTAATAGTATATAACGTTATACGTCATATAGTGGTTGCAATATAACGTTGTAGGTCCTATAGTGATGGAATATAACGTTATACATTATAACGTAATAATATATAACGTTATGCATCATATAGTAATGCAACATAACGCTAAACGTTATAACGTAATAGTATAAACCATCGTACGTCATATAGTGATGCGATATAACGTTATAGGTCCTATAGTGATGGAATATAACGTTATACATTATAACGTAATAGTATATAACGTTATACGTCATAACGTAATATTATATACCGTTAGACGTCATACAGTGGTGCAATATAACGTTATAGGCCTTATAATGATGGAATATAACGTTATACATTATAACGTAATAGTATATAACGTTATACGTCATAACGTAATAGTATATAACGTTATACGTCATAACGTAATAGTATATAACGTTATAGGCCTTATAGTGATGGAATATAACGTTATACATTATAACGTAATAGTATATAACGTTATACGTCATAACGTAATAGTACATAAAGTTATACGTCATAACGTAATACTATATAACGTTATACGTCATATAGATGTGCAATATAACGTTATAGGCCTTATAGTGATGGAATATAACGATATACATTATAACGTAATAGTATATAACGTTATACGTCATAACGTAATAGTATATAACGTTATAGGCCTTATAGTCGTGGAATATAACGTTATACATTATAACGTAATAGTATATAACGTTATACGTCATAACGTAATAGTATATAACGTTATAGGCCTTATAGTCGTGGAATATAACGTTATACGTCATAACGTAATAGTATATAACGTTATACCTCATATTGTGATGCGATATAACTTTATACGATATAACATAATTGTATATAACGTGATACGTCATATAGTGGTGCAATATATCGTTATACGTCATATAGTGATGCGATATAACGTTATAGGTCCTATAGTGATGGAATATAACGTTATAGTATAAAACGTAATAATACATAACGTTATACGTCATAACGTAATAGTATATAACGTTATACGTCATATAGTGGTTGCAATATAACGTTATAGGTCCTATAGTGATGGAATATAACGTTATACATTATAACGTAATAGTACATAACGTTATACGTCATAACGTAATAGTACATAACGTTATACGTCATAACGTAATAGTATATAACGTTATACGCCATAACGTAATAGTATATAACGTTATACGTAATAACGTAATAGTATATAACGTTATACGTCGTATAGTGATGCAATATATCGTTATACGTCATATAGTGATGCGATATAACGTTAAACGTAATAACGTAATGGTATATAACGCTATACGTCATATAGTGGTGCACTATAACGTTATAGGTCCTACAGTGATGGAATATAACGTTATACATTATAACGTAATAGTATATAACGTTATACGCCATATAGTGATGCAATATATCGTTATACGTCATATAGTGATGCGATATAACGTTATAGGTCCTATAGTGATGGAATATAACGTTATAGTATATAACGCAATAGTACATAACGTTATACGTCATAACGTAATAGTATATAACGTTATACGTCATATAGTGGTGCAATATCACGTTAAAGGCCTTATAGTGATGGAATATAACGTTATACATTATAACGTAATAGTATATAACGTATACGTCATAACGTAATAGTATATAACGTTATACGTCATATAGTGGTGCAATATAACGTTATAGGCCTTATAGTGATGGAATATAACGTTATACATTATAACGTAATAGTATATAACGTTATACGTCATAACGTAATAGTATATAACGTTATAGGCCTTATAGTGATGGAATATAACGTTATACATTATAACGTAATAGTATATAACGTTATACGTAATAACGTAATAGTATATAACGTTATACGTCATATAGTGGTTGCAATATAACGTTATATGTCCTATAGTGATGGAATATAACGTTATACATTATAACGTAATAGTATATAACGTTATACGTTATAACCTAATAGTATATAACGTTATACGTCATAACGTAATAGTATATAACGTTGTACGTCATATAGTGGTGCAATATAACGTTATAGGTCCTATAGTGATGGAATATAACGTTATACATTATAACGTAATAGTATATAACGTTATACGTCATAACGTAATAGTACATAACGTTATTCGTCATTACGTAATAGTATATAACGTTATACGTCATATGGTGGTTGCAATATAACGTTATAGGTCCTATAGTGGTGGAATATAACGTTATACATTATAACGTAATAGTATATAACGTTATACGTTATAACGTAATAGTATATAACGTTATACGTTATAACGTAATAGTATATAACGTTATACGTCGTATAGTGATGCAATATATCGTTATACGTCATATAGTGATGCAATATAATGTTATACCTCATATTGTGAAGCGATATAATTTTATACGTTATAACATAATTGTATACAACGCGATACGTCATAACGTAATAGTATATAATGTTATACGTCATACAGTGATGCAATATATCGTTATACGACCGAAAGAGAGGCAATAAAACGTTATACGTCATATAGTGATGCGATATAACGTTATACGTCATAACGTAACAGTATATAACGTTATACGTAATAACGTAATAGTATACAACGCTATACGTCATATAGTGGTGCACTATAACGTTATAGGTCCTACAGTGATGGGATATAACGTTATACGTCATATAGTGGTGCATTATAACTTTAAAAGTTATAACGTAATACTATAAAACATCGTACGTCATATAGTGATGCGATATAACGTTAAACGTAATAACGTAATGGTATATAACGCTATACGTCATATAGTGGTGCACTATAACGTTATAGGTCCTACAGTGATGGAATATAACGTTATACATTATAACGTAATAGTATATAACGTTATACGCCATATAGTGATGCAATATATCGTTATACGTCATATAGTGATGCGATATAACGTTATAGGTCCTATAGTGATGGAATATAACGTTATAGTATATAACGCAATAGTACATAACGTTATACGTCATAACGTAATAGTATATAACGTTATACGTCATATAGTGGTGCAATATCACTTTAAAGGCCTTATAGTGATGGAATATAACGTTATACATTATAACGTAATAGTATATAACGTATACGTCATAACGTAATAGTATATAACGTTATACGTCATAACGTAATAGTATATAACGTTATACGTCATACAGTGGTGCAATATAACGTCATAGGTCTTATAGTGATGGCATATAACGTTATACATTATAACGTAACAGTATATAACGTTTTACGTCGTAACGTAATAGTATATAACGTTATACGTCATAACGTAATAGTATATAACGTTATAGGTCATATAGTGGTGCAATATAACGTTATAGGTCTCACAGTGATGGAATATAACGTTATACATTATAACGTAATAGTATATAACGTTATACGTCATATAGTGGTGCAATATAACGTTATAGGTCCTATAGTGATGGAATATAACGTTATACATTATAACGTAATAGTATATAACGTTATACGTCATAACGTAATAGTATATAACGTTATACCTCATATTGTGATGCGATATAACTTTATACGATATAACATAATTGTATATAACGTGATACGTCATATAGTGGTGCAATATATCGTTATACGTCATATAGTGATGCGATATAACGTTATAGGTCCTATAGTGATGGAATATAACGTTATAGTATAAAACGTAATAATACATAACGTTATACGTCATAACGTAATAGTATATAACGTTATACGTCATATAGTGGTTGCAATATAACGTTATAGGTCCTATAGTGATGGAATATAACGTTATACATTATAACGTAATAGTATATAACGTTATACGCCATAACGTAATAGTATATAACGTTATACGTCATAACGTAATAGTACATAACGTTATACGTCATAACGTAATAGTATATAACGTTATACGCCATAACGTAATAGTATATAACGTTATACGTAATAACGTAATAGTATATAACGTTATACGTCATATAGTGGTTGCAATATAACGTTATACGCCATAACGTAATAGTATATAACGTTATACGTAATAACGTAATAGTATATAACGTTATACGTCATATAGTGGTTGCAATATAACGTTGTAGGTCCTATAGTGATGGAATATAACGTTATACATTATAACGTAATAATATATAACGTTATGCATCATATAGTAATGCAACATAACGCTAAACGTTATAACGTAATAGTATAAACCATCGTACGTCATATAGTGATGCGATATAACGTTATAGGTCCTATAGTGATGGAATATAACGTTATACATTATAACGTAATAGTATATAACGTTATACGTCATAACGTAATATTATATACCGTTAGACGTCATACAGTGGTGCAATATAACGTTATAGGCCTTATAATGATGGAATATAACGTTATACATTATAACGTAATAGTATATAACGTTATACGTCATAACGTAATAGTATATAACGTTATACGTCATAACGTAATAGTATATAACGTTATAGGCCTTATAGTGATGGAATATAACGTTATACATTATAACGTAATAGTATATAACGTTATACGTCATAACGTAATAGTACATAAAGTTATACGTCATAACGTAATACTATATAACGTTATACGTCATATAGATGTGCAATATAACGTTATAGGCCTTATAGTGATGGAATATAACGATATACATTATAACGTAATAGTATATAACGTTATACGTCATAACGTAATAGTATATAACGTTATAGGCCTTATAGTCGTGGAATATAACGTTATACATTATAACGTAATAGTATATAACGTTATACGTCATAACGTAATAGTATATAACGTTATAGGCCTTATAGTCGTGGAATATAACGTTATACGTCATAACGTAATAGTATATAACGTTATACCTCATATTGTGATGCGATATAACTTTATACGATATAACATAATTGTATATAACGTGATACGTCATATAGTGGTGCAATATATCGTTATACGTCATATAGTGATGCGATATAACGTTATAGGTCCTATAGTGATGGAATATAACGTTATAGTATAAAACGTAATAATACATAACGTTATACGTCATAACGTAATAGTATATAACGTTATACGTCATATAGTGGTTGCAATATAACGTTATAGGTCCTATAGTGATGGAATATAACGTTATACATTATAACGTAATAGTACATAACGTTATACGTCATAACGTAATAGTACATAACGTTATACGTCATAACGTAATAGTATATAACGTTATACGCCATAACGTAATAGTATATAACGTTATACGTAATAACGTAATAGTATATAACGTTATACGTCATATAGTGATGCAATATATCGTTATACGTCATATAGTGATGCGATATAACGTTAAACGTAATAACGTAATGGTATATAACGCTATACGTCATATAGTGGTGCACTATAACGTTATAGGTCCTACAGTGATGGAATATAACGTTATACATTATAACGTAATAGTATATAACGTTATACGCCATATAGTGATGCAATATATCGTTATACGTCATATAGTGATGCGATATAACGTTATAGGTCCTATAGTGATGGAATATAACGTTATAGTATATAACGCAATAGTACATAACGTTATACGTCATAACGTAATAGTATATAACGTTATACGTCATATAGTGGTGCAATATCACGTTAAAGGCCTTATAGTGATGGAATATAACGTTATACATTATAACGTAATAGTATATAACGTATACGTCATAACGTAATAGTATATAACGTTATACGTCATACAGTGGTGCAATATAACGTTATAGGTCTTATAGTGATGGCATATAACGTTATACATTATAACGTAATAGTATATAACGTTTTACGTCGTAACGTAATAGTATATAACGTTATACGTCATAACGTAATAGTATATAACGTTATAGGTCATATAGTGGTGCAATATAACGTTATAGGTCTTATAGTGATGGCATATAACGTTATACATTATAACGTAATAGTATATAACGTTATACGTCATATAGTGGTGCAATATAACGTTATAGGTCCTATAGTGATGGAATATAACGTTATACATTATAACGTAATAGTATATAACGTTATACGTCATAACGTAATAGTATATAACGTTATAGGCCTTATAGTGATGGAATATAACGTTATACATTATAACGTAATAGTATATAACGTTATACGTAATAACGTAATAGTATATAACGTTATACGTCATATAGTGGTTGCAATATAACGTTATAGGTCCTATAGTGATGGAATATAACGTTATACATTATAACGTAATAGTATATAACGTTATACGTTATAACGTAATAGTATATATCGTTATACGTCGTATAGTGATGCAATATATCGTTATACGTCATATAGTGATGCAATATAATGTTATACCTCATATTGTGATGCGATATAGTTTTATACGTCATAACATAATTGTATACAACGCGATACGTCATAACGTAATGGTATATAGTGTTATACGTCATACAGTGATGCAATATATCTTTATACGACCGAAAGAGAGGCAATAAAACGTTATACGTCATATAGTGATGCGATATAACGTTATACGTCATAACGTAACAGAATATAACGTTATACGTAATAACGTAATAGTATACAACGCAATACGTCATATAGTGGTGCACTATAACGTTATAGGTCCTACAGTGATGGGATATAACGTTATACGTCATATAGTGGTGCATTATAACGTTAAACGTTATAACGTAATACTATAAAACATCGTACGTCATATAGTGATGCGATATAACGTTAAACGTAATAACGTAATGGTATATAACGCTATACGTCATATAGAGGTGCACTATAACGTTATAGGTCCTACAGTGATGGAATATAACGTTATACATTATAACGTAATAGTATATAACGTTATACGCCATATAGTGATGCAATATATCGTTATACGTCATATAGTGATGCGATATAACGTTATAGGTCCTATAGTGATGGAATATAACGTTATAGTATATAACACAATAGTACATAACGTTATACGTCATAACGTAATAGTATATAACGTTATACGTCATATAGTGGTGCAATATCACGTTAAAGGCCTTATAGTGATGGAATATAACGTTATACATTATAACGTAATAGTATATAACGTATACGTCATAACGTAATAGTATATAACGTTATACGTCATAACGTAATAGTATATAACGTTATACGTCATACAGTGGTGCAATATAACGTTATAGGTCTTATAGTGATGGCATATAACGTTATACATTATAACGTAATAGTATATAACGTTTTACGTCGTAACGTAATAATATATAACGTTATACGTCATAACGTAATAGTATATAACGTTATACCTCATATTGTGATGCGATATAACTTTATACGATATAACATAATTGTATATAACGTGATACGTCATATAGTGGTGCAATATATCGTTATACGTCATATAGTGATGCGATATAACGTTATAGGTCCTATAGTGATGGAATATAACGTTATAGTATAAAACGTAATAATACATAACGTTATACGTCATAACGTAATAGTATATAACGTTATACTTCATATAGTGGTGCAATATAACGTTATAGGCCTTATAGTGATGGAATATAACGTTATACATTATAACGTAATAGTATATAACGTTATACGTCATATAGTGGTTGCAATATAACGTTATAGGTCCTATAGTGATGGAATAGAACGTTATACATTATAACGTAATAATATATAACGTTATGCATCATACAGTAATGCAACATAACGCTAAACGTTATAACGTAATAGTATAAAACATCGTACGTCATATAGTGATGCGATATAACGTTATAGGTCCTATAGTGATGGAATAGAACGTTATACATTATAACGTAATAATATATAACGTTATGCATCATATAGTAATGCAACATAACGCTAAACGTTATAACGTAATAGTATAAAACATCGTACGTCATATAGTGATGCGATATAACGTTATAGGTCCTATAGTGATGGAATATAACGTAATACATTATAACGTAATGGTATATAACGTTATACGTCATAACGTAATATTATATACCGTTATACGTCATACAGTGGTGCAATATAACGTTATAGGACTTATAATGATGGAATATAACGTTATACATTATAACGTAATAGTATATAACGTTATACGTCATAACGTAATAGTATATAACGTTATACGTCATAACGTAATAGTATATAACGTTATAGGCCTTATAGTGATGGAATATAACGATATACATTATAACGTAATAGTATATAACGTTATACGTCATAACGTAATAGTACATAAAGTTATACGTCATAACGTAATAGTATATAACGTTATACGTCATATAGATGTGCAATATAACGTTATAGGCCTTATAGTGATGGAATATAACGATATACATTATAACGTAATAGTATATAACGTTATACGTCATAACGTAATAGTATATAACGTTATAGGCCTTATAGTGATGGAATATAACGTTATACATTATAACGTAATAGTATATAACGTTATACGTCATAACGTAATAGTACATAACGTTATACGTCATAACGTAATAGTACATAACGTTATACGTCATAACGTAATAGTATATAACGTTATACGCCATAACGTAATAGTATATAACGTTATACGTAATAACGTAATAGTATATAACGTTATACGTCATATAGTGGTTGCAATATAACGTTATACGCCATAACGTAATAGTATATAACGTTATACGTAATAACGTAATAGTATATAACGTTATACGTCATATAGTGGTTGCAATATAACGTTATAGGTCCTATAGTGATGGAATATAACGTTATACATTATAACGTAATAGTATATAACGTTATACGTTATAACGTAATAGTATATAACGTTATACGTCGTATAGTGATGCAATATATCGTTATACGTCATATAGTGATGCGATATAACGTTATAGGTCCTATAGTGATGGAATATAACGTTATAGTATAAAACGTAATAATACATAACGTTATACGTCATAACGTAATAGTATATAACGTTATACGTCATATAGTGGTGGAATATAACGTTATAGGCCTTATAGTGATGGAATATAACGTTATACATTATAACGTAATAGTATATAACGTTATACGTCATAACGTAATAGTACATAACGTTATACGTCATAACGTAATAGTATATAACGTTGTACGTCATATAGTGGTGCAATATAACGTTATAGGTCCTATAGTGATGGAATATAACGTTATACATTATAACGTAATAGTATATAACGTTATACGTCATAACGTAATAGTACATAACGTTATACGTCATAACGTAATAGTATATAACGTTATACGTCATATAGTGGTTGCGATATAACGTTATAGGTCCTATAGTGATGGAATATAACGTTATAGTATAAAACGTAATAATACATAACGTTATACGTCATAACGTAATAGTATATAACGTTATACGTCATATAGTGGTGCAATATAACGTTATAGGTCCTATAGTGATGGAGTATAACGTTATACATTATAACGTAATAGTATATAACGTTATACGTCATAACGTAATAGTACATATCGTTATACGTCATAACGTAATAGTATATAACGTTATACGTCATATAGTGGTTGCAATATAACGTTATAGGTCCTATAGTGATGGAATATAACGTTATACATTATAACGTAATAGTATATAACGTTATACGCCATAACGTAATAGTATATAACGTTATACGTAATAACGTAATAGTATATAACGTTATACGTCATATAGTGGTTGCAATATAACGTTATAGGTCCTATAGTGATGGAATAGAACGTTATACATTATAACGTAATAATATATAACGTTATGCATCATATAGTAATGCAACATAACGCTAAACTTTATAACGTAATAGTATAAAACATCGTACGTCATATAGTGATGCGATATAACGTTATAGGTCCTATAGTGATGGAATATAACGTTATACATTATAACGTAATAGTATATAACGTTATACGTCATAACGTAATATTATATACCGTTATACGTCATACAGTGGTGCAATATAACGTTATAGGCCTTATAATGATGGAATATAACGTTATACATTATAACGTAATAGTATATAACGTTATACGTCATAACGTAATAGTATATAACGTTATACGTCATAACGTAATAGTATATAACGTTATAGGCCTTATAGTGATGGAATATAACGTTATACATTATAACGTAATAGTATATAACGTTATACGTCATAACGTAATAGTACATAAAGTTATACGTCATAACGTAATAGTATATAACGTTATACGTCATATAGATGTGCAATATAACGTTATAGGCCTTATAGTGATGGAATATAACGATATACATTATAACGTAATAGTATATAACGTTATACGTCATAACGTAATAGTATATAACGTTATAGGCCTTATAGTGATGGAATATAACGTTATACATTATAACGTAATAGTATATAACGTTATACGTCATAACGTAATAGTACATAACGTTATACGTCATAACGTAATAGTACATAACGTTATACGTCATAACGTAATAGTATATAACGTTATACGCCATAACGTAATAGTATATAACGTTATACGTAATAACGTAATAGTATATAACGTTATACGTCATATAGTGGTTGCAATATAACGTTATACGCCATAACGTAATAGTATATAACGTTATACGTAATAACGTAATAGTATATAACGTTATACGTCATATAGTGGTTGCAATATAACGTTATAGGTCCTATAGTGATGGAATATAACGTTATACATTATAACGTAATAGTATATAACGTTATACGTTATAACGTAATAGTATATAACGTTATACGTCGTATAGTGATGCAATATATCGTTATACGTCATATAGTGATGCGATATAACGTTATAGGTCCTATATTGATGGAATATAACGTTATAGTATAAAACGTAATAATACATAACGTTATACGTCATAACGTAATAGTATATAACGTTATACGTCATATAGTGGTGGAATATAACGTTATAGGCCTTATAGTGATGGAATATAACGTTATACATTATAACGTAATAGTATATAACGTTGTACGTCATATAGTGGTGCAATATAACGTTATAGGTCCTATAGTGATGGAATATAACGTTATACATTATAACGTAATAGTATATAACGTTATACGTCATAACGTAATAGTATATAACGTTGTACGTCATATAGTGGTGCAATATAACGTTATAGGTCCTATAGTGATGGAATATAACGTTATACATTATAACGTAATAGTATATAAGGTTATACGTCATAACGTAATAGTACATAACGTTATACGTCATAACGTAATAGTATATAACGTTATACGTCATATAGTGGTTGCAATATAACGTTATAGGTCCTATAGTGATGGAATATAACGTTATACATTATAACGTAATAGTATATAACGTTATACGCCATAACGTAATAGTATATAACGTTATACGTAATAACGTAATAGTATATAACGTTATACGTCATATAGTGGTTGCAATATAACGTTATAGGTCCTATAGTGATGGAATAGAACGTTATACATTATAACGTAATAATATATAACGTTATGCATCATATAGTAATGCAACATAACGCTAAACGTTATAACGTAATAGTATAAAACATCGTACGTCATATAGTGATGCGATATAACGTTATAGGTCCTATAGTGATGGAATATGACGTTATAGTATAAAACGTAATAATACATAACGTTATACGTCATAACGTAATAGTATATAACGTTATACGTCATATAGTGGTGGAATATAACGTTATAGGCCTTATAGTGATGGAATATAACGTTATACATTATAACGTAATAGTATATAACGTTGTACGTCATATAGTGGTGCAATATAACGTTATAGGTCCTATAGTGATGGAATATAACGTTATACATTATAACGTAATAGTATATAACGTTATACGTCATAACGTAATAGTATATAACGTTGTACGTCATATAGTGGTGCAATATAACGTTATAGGTCCTATAGTGATGGAATATAACGTTATACATTATAACGTAATAGTATATAAGGTTATACGTCATAACGTAATAGTACATAACGTTATACGTCATAACGTAATAGTATATAACGTTATACGTCATATAGTGGTTGCAATATAACGTTATAGGTCCTATAGTGATGGAATATAACGTTATACATTATAACGTAATAGTATATAACGTTATACGCCATAACGTAATAGTATATAACGTTATACGTCATAACGTAATAGTATATAACGTTATACGTCATAACGTAATAGTCTATAACGTTATAGGCCTTATAGTGATGGAATATAACGTTATACATTATAACGTAATAGTATATAACGTTATACGTCATAACGTAATAGTACATAAAGTTATACGTCATAACGTAATAGTATATAACGTTATACGCCATAACGTAATAGTATATAACGTTATACGTAATAACGTAATAGTATATAACGTTATACGTCATATAGATGTGCAATATAACGTTATAGGCCTTATAGTGATGGAATATAACGATATACATTATAACGTAATAGTATATAACGTTATACGTCATGACGTAATAGTATATAACGTTATAGGCCTTATAGTGATGGAATATAACGTTATACATTATAACGTAATAGTATATAACGTTATACGTCATAACGCAATAGTACTTAACGTTATACGTCATAACGTAATAGTAAATAACGTTATACGTCATAACGTAATAGTATATAACGTTATACGCCATAACGTAATAGTATATAACGTTATACGTAATAACGTAATAGTATATAACGTTATACGTCATATAGTGGTTGCAATATAACGTTATAGGTCCTTTAGTGATGGAATATAACGTTATACATTATAACGTAATAGTATATAACGTATACGTCATAACGTAATAGTATATAATGTTATACGTCATACAGTGATGCAATATATCGTTATACGACCGAAAGAGAGGCAATAAAACGTTATACGTCATATAGTGATGCGATATAACGTTATACGTCATAACGTAATAGTATATAACGTTATACGTAATAACGTAATAGTATACAACGCTATACGTCATATAGTGGTGCACTATAACGTTATAGGTCCTACAGTGATGGGATATAAAGTTATACGTCATATAGTGGTGCATTATAACGTTAAACGTTATAACGTAATACTATAAAACATCGTACGTCATATAGTGATGCGATATAACGTTAAACGTAATAACGTAATGGTATATAACGCTATACGTCATATAGTGGTGCACTATAACGTTATAGGTCCTACAGTGATGGAATATAACGTTATACATTATAACGTAATAGTATATAACGTTATACGCCATATAGTGATGCAATATATCGTTATACGTCATATAGTGATGCGATATAACGTTATAGGTCCTATAGTGATGGAATATAACGTTATAGTATATAACGCAATAGTACATAACGTTATACGTCATAACGTAATAGTATATAACGTTATACGTCATATAGTGGTGCAATATCACGTTAAAGGCCTTATAGTGATGGAATATAACGTTATACATTATAACGTAATAGTATATAACGTATACGTCATAACGTAATAGTATATAACGGTATACGTCATAACGTAATAGTATATAACGTTATACGTCATACAGTGGTGCAATGTAACGTTATAGGTCTTATAGTGATGGCATATAACGTTATGCATTATAACGTAATAGTATATAACGTTTTACGTCGTAACGTAATAGTATATAACGTTATACGTTATAACGTAATAGCATATAACGTTATACGTCGTATAGTGATGCAATATATCGTTATACGTCATATAGTGATGCAATATAATGTTATACCTCATATTGTGATGCGATATAATTTTATACGTTATAACATAATTGTATACAGCGCGATACGTCATAACGTAATAGTATATAATGTTATACGTCATACAGTGATGCAATATATCGTTATACGACCGAAAGAGAGGCAATAAAACGTTATACGTCATATAGTGATGCGATATAACGTTATACGTCATAACGTAACAGTATATAACGTTATACGTAATAACGTAATAGTATACAACGCTATACGTCATATAGTGGTGCACTATAACGTTATAGGTCCTACAGTGATGGGATATAACGTTATACGTCATATAGTGGTGCATTATAAC
Organism: Bombus terrestris; assembly: GCF_910591885.1. Lineage (NCBI taxonomy): Eukaryota > Metazoa > Arthropoda > Insecta > Hymenoptera > Apidae > Bombus > Bombus terrestris. The sequence goes on from NW_025963562.1 coordinate 1,443,219, forward strand.
GTTAAACGTTATAACGTAATACTATAAAACATCGTACGTCATATAGTGATGCGATATAACGTTAAACGTAATAACGTAATGGTATATAACGCTATACGTCATATAGTGGTGCACTATATCGTTATAGGTCCTACAGTGATGGAATATAACGTTATACATTATAACGTAATAGTATATAACGTTATACGCCATATAGTGATGCAATATTTCGTTAGACGTCCTATAGTTATGCAATACAAAGTTATACCTTGTAATCTAGTAGTATATGACGTTATACCTTACAATGTAATAGTATATAATGTTATACGTCATATAGTGATGCAATATATCGTTATACGTCATATAGTGAGGCGATATAACGTTATAGGTCCTATAGTGATGGAATATAACGTTATAGTATAAAACGTAATAATACATAACGTTATACGTCATAACGTAATAGTATACACCGTTATACGTCATATAGTGGTGCAATATAACGTTATAGGCCTTATAATGATGTAATATAACGTTATACATTATAACGTAATAGTATATAACGTTATACGTCATAACGTAATAGTATATAACGTTATAGGCCTTATAGTGATGGAATATAACGTTATACATTATAACGTAATAGTATATAACGTTATACGTCATAACGTAATAGTACATAACGTTATACGTCATAACGTAATAGTATATAACGTTATACGCCATAACGTAATAGTATATAACGTTATACGTAATAACGTAGTAGTATATAACGTTATACGTCATATAGTGGTTGCAATATAACGTTATAGGTCCTATAGTGATGGAATATAACGTTATACATTATAACGTAATAATATATAACGTTATGCATCATATAGTAATGCAACATAACGCTAAACGTTATAACGTAATAGTATAAAACATCGTACGTCATATAGTGATGCGATATAACGTTATACGTAATAACGTAATAGTAAATAACGTTTTACGTCATAACGTAATAGTATATAACGTTGTACGTCATATAGTGGTGCAATATAACGTTATAGGTCCTATAGTGATGGAATATAACGTTTTCACATTATAACGTAATAGTATATAACGTTATACGTTATAACGTAATAGTATATAACGTTATGCATCATATAGTAATGCAATATAACGCTAAACGTTATAACGTAATAGTATAAAACATCGTACGTCATATAGTGATGCGATATAACGTTATACGTAATAACGTAATAGTATATAACGTTTTACGTCATAACGTAATAGTATATAACGTTGTACGTCATATAGTGGTGCAATATAACGTTATAGGTCCTATAGTGATGGAATATAACGTTATACATTATAACGTAATAGTATATAACGTTATACGTTATAACGTAATAGTATATAACGTTATACGTCGTATAGTTATGCAATATATCGTTATACGACCGAAAGAGAGGCAATAAAACGTTATACGTCATATAGTGATGCGATATAACGTTATACGTCATAACGTAATAGTATTTAACGTTATACGTAATAACGTAATAGTATACAACGCTATACGTCATATAGTGGTGCACTATAACGTTATAGGTCCTACAGTGATGGGATATAACGTTATACGTCATATAGTTTTGCATTATAACGTTAAACGTTATAACGTAATACTATAAAACATCGTACGTCATATAGTGATGCGATATAACGTTAAACGTAATAACGTAATGGTATATACCGCTATACGTCATATAGTGGTGCACTATAACGTTATAGGTCCTACAGTGATGGAATATAACGTTATAAGTTATAACGTAATAGTATATAACGTTATACGCCATATAGTGATGCAATATATCGTTATACGTCATATAGTGATGCGATATAACGTTATAGGTCCTATAGTGATGGAATATAACGTTATAGTATATAACGCAATAGTACATAACGTTATACGTCATAACGTAATAGTATATAACGTTATACGTCGTATAGTGGTGCAATATCACGTTAAAGGCCTTATAGTGATGGAATATAACGTTATACATTATAACGTAATAGTATATAACGTATACGTCATAACGTAATAGTATATAACGATATACGTCATAACGTAATAGTATATAACGTTATACCTCATACAGTGGTGCAATATAACGTTATAGGTCTTATAGTGATGGCATATAACGTTATACATTATAACGTAATAGTATATAACGTTTTACGTCGTAACGTAATAGTATATAACGTTATACGTCATAACGTAATAGTATATAACGTTATAGGTCATATAGTGGTGCAATATAACGTTATAGGTCTCATAGTGATGGAATATAACGTTATACATTATAACGTAATAGTATATAACGTTATAGGTCATATAGTGGTGCAATATAACTTTATAGGTCCTATAGTGATGGAATATAACGTTAAACATTATAACGTAATAGTATATAACGTTAAACATTATAACGTAATAGTATATAACGTTATACGTCATAACGTAATAGTATATAACGTTATACGTCATATAGTGATGCAATATATCGTTATACGTCATATAGTGATGCGATATAACGTTATAGGTCCTATAGTGATGGAATATAACGTTATACATTATAACGTAATAGTATATAACGTTATACGCCATAACGTAATAGTATATAACGTTATACGTCATAACGTAATAGTATATAACGTTATACGTCATAACGTAATAGTCTATAACGTTATAGGCCTTATAGTGATGGAATATAACGTTATACATTATAACGTAATAGTATATAACGTTATACGTCATAACGTAATAGTACATAAAGTTATACGTCATAACGTAATAGTATATAACGTTATACGCCATAACGTAATAGTATATAACGTTATACGTAATAACGTAATAGTATATAACGTTATACGTCATATAGATGTGCAATATAACGTTATAGGCCTTATAGTGATGGAATATAACGATATACATTATAACGTAATAGTATATAACGTTATACGTCATGACGTAATAGTATATAACGTTATAGGCCTTATAGTGATGGAATATAACGTTATACATTATAACGTAATAGTATATAACGTTATACGTCATAACGCAATAGTACTTAACGTTATACGTCATAACGTAATAGTAAATAACGTTATACGTCATAACGTAATAGTATATAACGTTATACGCCATAACGTAATAGTATATAACGTTATACGTAATAACGTAATAGTATATAACGTTATACGTCATATAGTGGTTGCAATATAACGTTATAGGTCCTTTAGTGATGGAATATAACGTTATACATTATAACGTAATAGTATATAACGTATACGTCATAACGTAATAGTATATAATGTTATACGTCATACAGTGATGCAATATATCGTTATACGACCGAAAGAGAGGCAATAAAACGTTATACGTCATATAGTGATGCGATATAACGTTATACGTCATAACGTAATAGTATATAACGTTATACGTAATAACGTAATAGTATACAACGCTATACGTCATATAGTGGTGCACTATAACGTTATAGGTCCTACAGTGATGGGATATAAAGTTATACGTCATATAGTGGTGCATTATAACGTTAAACGTTATAACGTAATACTATAAAACATCGTACGTCATATAGTGATGCGATATAACGTTAAACGTAATAACGTAATGGTATATAACGCTATACGTCATATAGTGGTGCACTATAACGTTATAGGTCCTACAGTGATGGAATATAACGTTATACATTATAACGTAATAGTATATAAAGTTATACGCCATATAGTGATGCAATATATCGTTATACGTCATATAGTGATGCGATATAACGTTATAGGTCCTATAGTGATGGAATATAACGTTATAGTATATAACGCAATAGTACATAACGTTATACGTCATAACGTAATAGTATATAACGTTATACGTCATATAGTGGTGCTATATCACGTTAAAGGCCTTATAGTGATGGAATATAACGTTATACATTATAACGTAATAGTATATAACGTATACGTCATAACGTAATAGTATATAACGGTATACGTCATAACGTAATAGTATATAACGTTATACGTCATACAGTGGTGCAATGTAACGTTATAGGTCTTATAGTGATGGCATATAACGTTATGCATTATAACGTAATAGTATATAACGTTTTACGTCGTAACGTAATAGTATATAACGTTATACGTTATAACGTAATAGCATATAACGTTATACGTCGTATAGTGATGCAATATATCGTTATACGTCATATAGTGATGCAATATAATGTTATACCTCATATTGTGATGCGATATAATTTTATACGTTATAACATAATTGTATACAGCGCGATACGTCATAACGTAATAGTATATAATGTTATACGTCATACAGTGATGCAATATATCGTTATACGACCGAAAGAGAGGCAATAAAACGTTATACGTCATATAGTGATGCGATATAACGTTATACGTCATAACGTAACAGTATATAACGTTATACGTAATAACGTAATAGTATACAACGCTATACGTCATATAGTGGTGCACTATAACGTTATAGGTCCTACAGTGATGGGATATAACGTTATACGTCATATAGTGGTGCATTATAACGTTAAACGTTATAACGTAATACTATAAAACATCGTACGTCATATAGTGATGCGATATAACGTTAAACGTAATAACGTAATGGTATATAACGCTATACGTCATATAGTGGTGCACTATATCGTTATAGGTCCTACAGTGATGGAATATAACGTTATACATTATAACGTAATAGTATATAACGTTATACGCCATATAGTGATGCAATATTTCGTTAGACGTCCTATAGTTATGCAATACAAAGTTATACCTTGTAATCTAGTAGTATATGACGTTATACCTTACAATGTAATAGTATATAATGTTATACGTCATATAGTGATGCAATATATCGTTATACGTCATATAGTGAGGCGATATAACGTTATAGGTCCTATAGTGATGGAATATAACGTTATAGTATAAAACGTAATAATACATAACGTTATACGTCATAACGTAATAGTATACACCGTTATACGTAATATAGTGGTGCAATATAACGTTATAGGCCTTATAATGATGTAATATAACGTTATACATTATAACGTAATAGTATATAACGTTATACGTCATAACGTAATAGTATATAACGTTATAGGCCTTATAGTGATGGAATATAACGTTATACATTATAACGTAATAGTATATAACGTTATACGTCATAACGTAATAGTACATAACGTTATACGTCATAACGTAATAGTATATAACGTTATACGTCATATAGTGGTTGCAATATAACGTTATAGGTCCTATAGTGATGGAATATAACGTTATACATTATAACGTAATAATATATAACGTTATGCATCATATAGTAATGCAACATAACGCTAAACGTTATAACGTAATAGTATAAAACATCGTACGTCATATAGTGATGCGATATAACGTTATACGTAATAACGTAATAGTAAATAACGTTTTACGTCATAACGTAATAGTATATAACGTTGTACGTCATATAGTGGTGCAATATAACGTTATAGGTCCTATAGTGATGGAATATAACGTTTTCACATTATAACGTAATAGTATATAACGTTATACGTTATAACGTAATAGTATATAACGTTATGCATCATATAGTAATGCAATATAACGCTAAACGTTATAACGTAATAGTATAAAACATCGTACGTCATATAGTGATGCGATATAACGTTATACGTAATAACGTAATAGTATATAACGTTTTACGTCATAACGTAATAGTATATAACGTTGTACGTCATATAGTGGTGCAATATAACGTTATAGGTCCTATAGTGATGGAATATAACGTTATACATTATAACGTAATAGTATATAACGTTATACGTTATAACGTAATAGTATATAACGTTATACGTCGTATAGTTATGCAATATATCGTTATACGACCGAAAGAGAGGCAATAAAACGTTATACGTCATATAGTGATGCGATATAACGTTATACGTCATAACGTAATAGTATTTAACGTTATACGTAATAACGTAATAGTATACAACGCTATACGTCATATAGTGGTGCACTATAACGTTATAGGTCCTACAGTGATGGGATATAACGTTATACGTCATATAGTTTTGCATTATAACGTTAAACGTTATAACGTAATACTATAAAACATCGTACGTCATATAGTGATGCGATATAACGTTAAACGTAATAACGTAATGGTATATACCGCTATACGTCATATAGTGGTGCACTATAACGTTATAGGTCCTACAGTGATGGAATATAACGTTATAAGTTATAACGTAATAGTATATAACGTTATACGCCATATAGTGATGCAATATATCGTTATACGTCATATAGTGATGCGATATAACGTTATAGGTCCTATAGTGATGGAATATAACGTTATAGTATATAACGCAATAGTACATAACGTTATACGTCATAACGTAATAGTATATAACGTTATACGTCGTATAGTGGTGCAATATCACGTTAAAGGCCTTATAGTGATGGAATATAACGTTATACATTATAACGTAATAGTATATAACGTATACGTCATAACGTAATAGTATATAACGATATACGTCATAACGTAATAGTATATAACGTTATACCTCATACAGTGGTGCAATATAACGTTATAGGTCTTATAGTGATGGCATATAACGTTATACATTATAACGTAATAGTATATAACGTTTTACGTCGTAACGTAATAGTATATAACGTTATACGTCATAACGTAATAGTATATAACGTTATAGGTCATATAGTGGTGCAATATAACGTTATAGGTCTCATAGTGATGGAATATAACGTTATACATTATAACGTAATAGTATAAAACGTTATAGGTCATATAGTGGTGCAATATAACTTTATAGGTCCTATAGTGATGGAATATAACGTTAAACATTATAACGTAATAGTATATAACGTTAAACATTATAACGTAATAGTATATAACGTTATACGTCATAACGTAATAGTATATAACGTTATACGTCATATAGTGATGCAATATATCGTTATACGTCATATAGTGATGCGATATAACGTTATAGGTCCTATAGTGATGGAATATAACGTTATACATTATAACGTAATAATATATAACGTTATGCATCATATAGTAATGCAACATAACGCTAAACGTTATAACGTAATAGTATAAAACATCGTACGTCATATAGTGATGCGATATAACGTTATACGTAATAACGTAATAGTAAATAACGTTTTACGTCATAACGTAATAGTATATAACGTTGTACGTCATATAGTGGTGCAATATAACGTTATAGGTCCTATAGTGATGGAATATAACGTTTTCACATTATAACGTAATAGTATATAACGTTATACGTTATAACGTAATAGTATATAACGTTATACGTTATAACGTAATAGTATATAACGTTATGCATCATATAGTAATGCAATATAACGCTAAACGTTATAACGTAATAGTATAAAACATCGTACGTCATATAGTGATGCGATATAACGTTATACGTAATAACGTAATAGTATATAACGTTTTACGTCATAACGTAATAGTATATAACGTTGTACGTCATATAGTGGTGCAATATAACGTTATAGGTCCTATAGTGATGGAATATAACGTTATACATTATAACGTAATAGTATATAACGTTATACGATATAACGTAATAGTATATAACGTTATACGTCGTATAGTTATGCAATATATCGTTATACGACCGAAAGAGAGGCAATAAAACGTTATACGTCATATAGTGATGCGATATAACGTTATACGTCATAACGTAATAGTATTTAACGTTATACGTAATAACGTAATAGTATACAACGCTATACGTCATATAGTGGTGCACTATAACGTTATAGGTCCTACAGTGATGGGATATAACGTTATACGTCATATAGTTTTGCATTATAACGTTAAACGTTATAACGTAATACTATAAAACATCGTACGTCATATAGTGATGCGATATAACGTTAAACGTAATAACGTAATGGTATATACCGCTATACGTCATATAGTGGTGCACTATAACGTTATAGGTCCTACAGTGATGGAATATAACGTTATAAGTTATAACGTAATAGTATATAACGTTATACGCCATATAGTGATGCAATATATCGTTATACGTCATATAGTGATGCGATATAACGTTATATGTCCTATAGTGATGGAATATAACGTTATAGTATATAACGCAATAGTACATAACGTTATACGTCATAACGTAATAGTATATAACGTTATACGTCGTATAGTGGTGCAATATCACGTTAAAGGCCTTATAGTGATGGAATATAACGTTATACATTATAACGTAATAGTATATAACGTATACGTCATAACGTAATAGTATATAACGATATACGTCATAACGTAATAGTATATAACGTTATACCTCATACAGTGGTGCAATATAACGTTATAGGTCTTATAGTGATGGCATATAACGTTATACATTATAACGTAATAGTATATAACGTTTTACGTCGTAACGTAATAGTATATAACGTTATACGTCATAACGTAATAGTATATAACGTTATAGGTCATATAGTGGTGCAATATAACGTTATAGGTCTCATAGTGATGGAATATAACGTTATACATTATAACGTAATAGTATATAACGTTATAGGTTATATAGTGGTGCAATATAACTTTATAGGTCCTATAGTGATGGAATATAACGTTAAACATTATAACGTAATAGTATATAACGTTATACGTTATAACGTAATAGTATATAACGTTATACGTCATAACGTAATAGTATATAACGTTATACGTCATATAGTGATGCAATATATCGTTATACGTCATATAGTGATGCGATATAACGTTATAGGTCCTATAGTGATGGAATATAACGTTATAGTATAAAACGTAATAATACATAACGTTATACGTCATAACGTAATAGTATATAACGTTATACGTCATATAGTGGTGCAATATAACGTTATAGGCCTTATAGTGATGGAATATAACGTTATACATTATAACGTAATAGTATATAACGTTATACGTCATAACGTAATAGTATATAACGTTATAGGTTATAGCGTAATAGTATATAACGTTATACGTCATAACGTAATAGTATATAACGTTATGCATCATATAGTAATGCAATATAACGGTAAACGTTATAACGTAATAGTATAAAACATCGCACGTCATATAGTGATGCGATATAACGTTATACGTAATAACGTAATGGTATATAACGCTATACGTCATATAGTGGTGCACTATAACGTTATAGGTCCTACAGTGATGGAATATAACGTTATACATTATAACGTAATAGTATATAACGCTATACGCCATATAGTAATGCAATATGTCGTTATACGTCCTATAGTTATGCAATACAAAGTTATACCTTGTAATCTAATAGTATATGACGTTATACCTTACAATGTAATAGTATATAACGTTATACGTCATATGGTGATGCAATATACCGTTATACGTCATATAGTGATGCGATATAACGTTATAGGTCCTATAGTGATGGAATATAACGTTATAGTATAAAACGTCATAATACATAACGTTATACGTCATAACGTAATAGTATATACCGTTATACGTCATATAGTGGTGCAATATAACGTTATAGGTCTCATAGTGATGGAATATAACGTTATACATTATAACGTAATAGTATATAACGTTATACGTCATATAGTGGTGCAATATAACGTTATAGGTCCTATAGTGATGGAATATAACGTTATACATTATAACGTAACAGTATATAACGTTATACGTAATAACGTAATAGTGTATAACGTTATACGTCATAACGTAATAGTATATAACGTTATGCATCATATAGTAATGCAATATAACGGTAAACGTTATAACGTAATAGTATAAAACATCGCACGTCATATAGTGATGCGATATAACGTTATACGTAATAACGTAATGGTGTATAACGCTATACGTCATATAGTGGTGCACTATAACGTTATAGGTCCTACAGTGATGGAATATAACGTTATACATTATAACGTAATAGTATATAAAGTTATACGCCATATAGTGATGCAATATGTCGTTATACGTCCTATAGTTATGCAATACAAAGTTATACCTTGTAATCTAATAGTATACGACATTATACCTTACAATGTAATAGTATATAACGTTATACGTCATATAGTGATGCAATATATCGTTATACGTCATATAGTGGTGCGGTATAACGTTATAGGTCCTATAGTGATGGAATGTAACGTTATAGTATAAAACGTAATAATACATAACGTTATACGTCATAACGTAATGGTATATACCGTTATACGTCATATAGTGGTGCAATATAACGTTATAGGCCTTATAGTGATGGAATATAACGTTATACATTATAACGTAATAGTATATAACGTTATACGTCATAACGTAATAGTATATAACGTTATAGGCCTTATAGTGATGGAATATAACGTTATACATTATAACGTAATACTATATAACGTTATACGTCATAACGTAATAGTACATAAAGTTATACGTCATAACGTAATAGTATATAACGTTATACTTCATATACAGGTGCAATATAACGTTATAGGCGTTATAGTGATGGAATATAACGATATACATTATAACGTAATAGTATATAACGTTATACGTCATAACGTAATAGTATATAACGTTATAGGCCTTATAGTGATGGAATATAACGTTATACATTATAACGTAATAGTATATAACGTTATACGTCATAACGTAATAGTACATAACGTTGTACGTCATAACGTAATAGTATATAACGTTATAGGTCATATAGTGGTGCAATATAACGTTATAGGTCTCATAGTGATGGAATATAACGTTATACATTATAACGTAATAGTATAAAACGTTATAGGTCATATAGTGGTGCAATATAACTTTATAGGTCCTATAGTGATGGAATATAACGTTAAACATTATAACGTAATAGTATATAACGTTAAACATTATAACGTAATAGTATATAACGTTATACGTCATAACGTAATAGTATATAACGTTATACGTCATATAGTGATGCAATATATCGTTATACGTCATATAGTGATGCGATATAACGTTATAGGTCCTATAGTGATGGAATATAACGTTATACATTATAACGTAATAATATATAACGTTATGCATCATATAGTAATGCAACATAACGCTAAACGTTATAACGTAATAGTATAAAACATCGTACGTCATATAGTGATGCGATATAACGTTATACGTAATAACGTAATAGTAAATAACGTTTTACGTCATAACGTAATAGTATATAACGTTGTACGTCATATAGTGGTGCAATATAACGTTATAGGTCCTATAGTGATGGAATATAACGTTTTCACATTATAACGTAATAGTATATAACGTTATACGTTATAACGTAATAGTATATAACGTTATGCATCATATAGTAATGCAATATAACGCTAAACGTTATAACGTAATAGTATAAAACATCGTACGTCATATAGTGATGCGATATAACGTTATACGTAATAACGTAATAGTATATAACGTTTTACGTCATAACGTAATAGTATATAACGTTGTACGTCATATAGTGGTGCAATATAACGTTATAGGTCCTATAGTGATGGAATATAACGTTATACATTATAACGTAATAGTATATAACGTTATACGTTATAACGTAATAGTATATAACGTTATACGTCGTATAGTTATGCAATATATCGTTATACGACCGAAAGAGAGGCAATAAAACGTTATACGTCATATAGTGATGCGATATAACGTTATACGTCATAACGTAATAGTATTTAACGTTATACGTAATAACGTAATAGTATACAACGCTATACGTCATATAGTGGTGCACTATAACGTTATAGGTCCTACAGTGATGGGATATAACGTTATACGTCATATAGTTTTGCATTATAACGTTAAACGTTATAACGTAATACTATAAAACATCGTACGTCATATAGTGATGCGATATAACGTTAAGCGTAATAACGTAATGGTATATACCGCTATACGTCATATAGTGGTGCACTATAACGTTATAGGTCCTACAGTGATGGAATATAACGTTATAAGTTATAACGTAATAGTATATAACGTTATACGCCATATAGTGATGCAATATATCGTTATACGTCATATAGTGATGCGATATAACGTTATAGGTCCTATAGTGATGGAATATAACGTTATAGTATATAACGCAATAGTACATAACGTTATACGTCATAACGTAATAGTATATAACGTTATACGTCGTATAGTGGTGCAATATCACGTTAAAGGCCTTATAGTGATGGAATATAACGTTATACATTATAACGTAATAGTATATAACGTATACGTCATAACGTAATAGTATATAACGATATACGTCATAACGTAATAGTATATAACGTTATACCTCATACAGTGGTGCAATATAACGTTATAGGTCTTATAGTGATGGCATATAACGTTATACATTATAACGTAATAGTATATAACGTTTTACGTCGTAACGTAATAGTATATAACGTTATACGTCATAACGTAATAGTATATAACGTTATAGGTCATATAGTGGTGCAATATAACGTTATAGGTCTCATAGTGATGGAATATAACGTTATACATTATAACGTAATAGTATATAACGTTATAGGTCATATAGTGGTGCAATATAACTTTATAGGTCCTATAGTGATGGAATATAACGTTAAACATTATAACGTAATAGTATATAACGTTAAACATTATAACGTAATAGTATATAACGTTATACGTCATAACGTAATAGTATATAACGTTATACGTCATATAGTGATGCAATATATCGTTATACGTCATATAGTGATGCGATATAACGTTATAGGTCCTATAGTGATGGAATATAACGTTATAGTATAAAACGTAATAATACATAACGTTATACGTCATAACGTAATAGTATATAACGTTATACGTCATATAGTGGTGCAATATAACGTTATAGGCCTTATAGTGATGGAATATAACGTTATACATTATAACGTAATAGTATATAACGTTATACGTCATAACGTAATAGTATATAACGTTATAGGTTATAGCGTAATAGTATATAACGTTATACGTCATAACGTAATAGTATATAACGTTATGCATCATATAGTAATGCAATATAACGGTAAACGTTATAACGTAATAGTATAAAACATCGCACGTCATATAGTGATGCGATATAACGTTATACGTAATAACGTAATGGTATATAACGCTATACGTCATATAGTGGTGCACTATAACGTTATAGGTCCTACAGTGATGGAATATAACGTTATACATTATAACGTAATAGTATATAACGCTATACGCCATATAGTAATGCAATATGTCGTTATACGTCCTATAGTTATGCAATACAAAGTTATACCTTGTAATCTAATAGTATATGACGTTATACCTTACAATGTAATAGTATATAACGTTATACGTCATATGGTGATGCAATATACCGTTATACGTCATATAGTGATGCGATATAACGTTATAGGTCCTATAGTGATGGAATATAACGTTATAGTATAAAACGTCATAATACATAACGTTATACGTCATAACGTAATAGTATATACCGTTATACGTCATATAGTGGTGCAATATAACGTTATAGGTCTCATAGTGATGGAATATAACGTTATACATTATAACGTAATAGTATATAACGTTATACGTCATATAGTGGTGCAATATAACGTTATAGGTCCTATAGTGATGGAATATAACGTTATACATTATAACGTAACAGTATATAACGTTATACGTAATAACGTAATAGTGTATAACGTTATACGTCATAACGTAATAGTATATAACGTTATGCATCATATAGTAATGCAATATAACGGTAAACGTTATAACGTAATAGTATAAAACATCGCACGTCATATAGTGATGCGATATAACGTTATACGTAATAACGTAATGGTATATAACGCTATACGTCATATAGTGGTGCACTATAACGTTATAGGTCCTACAGTGATGGAATATAACGTTATACATTATAACGTAATAGTATATAAAGTTATACGCCATATAGTGATGCAATATGTCGTTATACGTCCTATAGTTATGCAATACAAAGTTATACCTTGTAATCTAATAGTATACGACATTATACCTTACAATGTAATAGTATATAACGTTATACGTCATATAGTGATGCAATATATCGTTATACGTCATATAGTGGTGCGGTATAACGTTATAGGTCCTATAGTGATGGAATGTAACGTTATAGTATAAAACGTAATAATACATAACGTTATACGTCATAACGTAATGGTATATACCGTTATACGTCATATAGTGGTGCAATATAACGTTATAGGCCTTATAGTGATGGAATATAACGTTATACATTATAACGTAATAGTATATAACGTTATACGTCATAACGTAATAGTATATAACGTTATAGGCCTTATAGTGATGGAATATAACGTTATACATTATAACGTAATACTATATAACGTTATACGTCATAACGTAATAGTACATAAAGTTATACGTCATAACGTAATAGTATATAACGTTATACTTCATATACAGGTGCAATATAACGTTATAGGCCTTATAGTGATGGAATATAACGATATACATTATAACGTAATAGTATATAACGTTATACGTCATAACGTAATAGTATATAACGTTATAGGCCTTATAGTGATGGAATATAACGTTATACATTATAACGTAATAGTATATAACGTTATACGTCATAACGTAATAGTACATAACGTTGTACGTCATAACGTAATAGTATATAACGTTATACGTCATATAGTGGTGCAATATAACGTTTTAGGTCTCATAGTGATGGAATATAACGTTTTACATTATAACGTAATAGTATATAACGTTATACGCCATAACGTAATAGTATATAACGTTATACGTAATAACGTAATAGTATATAACGTTATACGTCATATAGTGGTTGCAATATAACGTTATAGGTCCAATAGTGATGGAATATAACGTTATAGATTATAACGTAATAGTATATAACGCTATACGCCATATAGTGATGCAATATGTCGTTATACGTCCTATAGTTATGCAATACAAAGTTATACCTTGTAATCTAATAGCATATGACGTTATGCCTTACAAGGTAAGAGTATATAACGTTATACGTCATATAGTGATGCAATATATCGTTATACGTCATATAGTGATGCGATATAACGTTGTAGGTCCTATAGTGATGGAATATAACGTTATAGTATAAAACGTAATAATACATAACGTTATACGTCATAACGTAATAGTATATATCGTTATACGTCATATAGTGGTGCAATATAACGTTTTAGGTCTCATAGTGATGGAATATAACGTTATACATTATAACGTAATAGTATATAACGTTATACGCCATAACGTAATAGTATATAACGTTATACGTAATAACGTAATAGTACATAACGTTATACGTCATATAGTGGTTGCAATATAACGTTATAGGTCCTATAGTGATGGAATATAACGTTATACATTATAACGTAATAATATATAACGTTATGCATCATATAGTAATGCAACATAACGCTAAACGTTATAAAATAATAGTATAAAACATCGTACGTCATATAGTGATGCGATATAACGTTATACGTAATAACGTAATAGTATATAACGTTTTACGTCATAACGTAATAGTATATAACGTTGTAAGTCATATAGTGGTGCAATATAACGTTATAGGTCCTATAGTGATGGAATATAACGTTATACATTATAACGTAATGGTATATAACGTTATACGTTATAACGTAATAGTATATAACGTTATACGTCATATAGTGATGCAATATATCGTTATACGTCATATAGTGATGCAATATAATGTTATACCTCATATTGTGATGCGATATAATTTTATACGTTATAACATAATTGTATACAACGCGATACGTCATAACGTAATAGTATATAACGTTATACGTCATACAGTGATGCAATATATTGTTATACGACCGAAAGAGAGGCAATAAAACGTTATACGTCATATAGTGATGCGATATAACGTTAAACGTAATAACGTAATGGTATATAACGCTATTCGTCATATAGTGGTGCACTATAACGTTATAGGTCCTACAGTGATGGAATATAACGTTATACATTATACCGTAATAGCATATAACGTTATACGCCATATAGTGATGCTATATGTCGTTATACGTCCTATAGTTATGCAATACAAAGTTATACCTTGTAATCTAATAGTATATGACGTTATACCTTACAATCTAATAGTATATAACGTTATACGTCATATAGTGATGCAATATACCGTTATACGTCATATAGTGATGCGATATAACGTTATAGGTCCTATAGTGATGGAATATAACGTTATAGTATAAATCGTCATAATACATAACGTTATACGTCATAACGTAATAGTATATACCGTTATACGTCATATAGTGGTGCAATATAACGTTATAGGTCTCATAGTGATGGAATATAACGTTATACATTATAACGTAATAGTATATAACGTTATACGTCATATAGTGATGCAATATATCGTTATACGACCGAAAGAGAGGCAATAAAACGTTATACGTCATATAGTGATGCGATATAACGTTATACGTAATAACGTAATAGTATATGACCTGATACGCAATATTGTGATGCAATATATCGTTATACGGCCTATAGTTATGCAATACAACGTTATACCTTATAACCTTACAGTACATGACGTTATACCTTATAACGTAATAGTATACGTTATACGTCACAACGTAATTGTATATAACGTTATACGTTATAACGTAATAGTATATAACGTTATACGTCATATAGTGGTGCAATATATCGTTATACGTCATATAATGATTCGATATAATGTTATACAATATAACCTAATAGTATGTAACGTTATACGACATAACGTAATAGAATATAACGTTATAGGTTATAACGTAATAGTATATAACGTTATACCTCATATAGTGATGCAATATATCGCTATACGACAGAAAGAGAGGCAATAAAACGTTATACGTCATATAGTGATGCGATATAACGTTATACGTAATAACGTAATAGTGTATAACGTTATACGCCATATTGTGATGCAATATATCGTTATTAGTCCTATAGATATGCAATACAACGTTATACCTTATAACCTAACAGTATATGACGTTATACCTTATAACGTAATAGTATATAACGTTATACGTCATAACGTAATAGTATATAACGTTATACGCCACATAGTGATGCAATATATCGTTATACGTCATATAGTGATGCAATATAATGTTATACTTCATATTGTGATGCGATATAATTTTATACGTTATAACGTAATAGTATGTAACGTTATACGTAATAACGTAATAGTATATAACGTTATACGTCATATAGAGATGCAATGTAACGTTAAACGTTATAACGTAATAGTATAAAACATCGTACGTCATATAGTGATGCGATATAACGTTATATGTAATGACGTAATGGTATATAACGCTATACGTCATATAGTGGTGCACTATAACGTTATAGGTCCTACAGTGATGGAATATAACGTTATACATTATAACGTAATAGTATATAACGTTATACGCCATATAGTGATGCAATATGTCGTTATACGTCCTATAGTTATGCAATACAACGTTATACCTTGTAACCTTATAGTATATGACGTTATACCTTATAATGTAATAGTATATAACGTTACACGTCATATAGTGATGCAATATATCGTTATGCGTCATATAGTGATGCGATATAACGTTATAGGTCCAATAGTGATGGAATATAACGTTATAGTATAAAAGGTAATAATACATAACGTTATACGTCATAACGTAATAGTATATAACGTTATACGTCATGTAGTGGTGCAATATACCGTTATAGGCCTTATAGTGATGGAATATAACGTTATACATTATAACGTAATAGTATATAACGCTATACGTCATAACGTAATAGTACATAACGTTATACGTCATAACGTAATCGTATATAACGTTATACGTCATGTAGTGGTGCAATATAACGTTATAGGCCTTATAGTGATGGAATATAACGTTATACGTCATAACGTAATAGTACATAACGTTATACGTCATAACGTAATAGTATATAACGTTATACGTCATGTAGTGGTGCAATATAACGTTATAGCCCTTATAGTGATGGATTATAACGTTATACATTATAACGTAATAGTATATAACGTTATACGTCATAACGTAATAGTACATAACGTTATACGTCATAACGTAATAGTATATAACGATATACGTCATATAGTGGTGCACTATAACGTTATAGGTCCTACAGTGATGGAATATAACGTTATACATTATAACGTAATAGTATATAACGTTATACGCCATATAGTGATGCAATATGTCGTTATACGTCCTATAGTTATGCAATACAACGTTATACCTTGTAACCTTATAGTATATGACGTTATACCTTATAATGTAATAGTATATAACGTTATACGTCATATAGTGATGCAATATATCGTTATGCGTCATATAGTGATGCGATATAACGTTATAGGTCCTATAGTGATGGAATATAACGTTATAGTATAAAAGGTAATAATACATAACGTTATACGTCATAACGTAATAGTATATAACGTTATACGTCATGTAGTGGTGCATTATACCGTTATAGGCCTTATAGTGATGGAATATAACGTTATACATTATAACGTAATATTATATAACGCTATACGTCATAACGTAATAGTACATAACGTTATACGTCATAACGTAATCGTATATAACGTTATACGTCATGTAGTGGTGCAATATAACGTTATAGGCCTTATAGTGATGGAATATAACGTTATACATTATAACGTAATAGTATATAACGTTATACGTCATAACGTAATAGTACATAACGTTATACGTCATAACGTAATAGTAAATAACGTCATACGTCATATAGTGGTGCAATATAACGTTTTAGGTCTCATAGTGATGGAATATAACGTTATACATTATAACGTAATAGTATATAACGATATACGTCATATCGTAATAGTATATAACGTTATACGTAATAACGTAATAGTATGTAACGTTATACGTCATATAGTGGTTGCAATATAACGTTATAGGTCCTATAGTGATAGAATATAACGTTATACATTATAACGTAATAGTATATAACGTTATGCATCATATAGTAATGCAACATAACGCTAAACGTTATAACGTAACAGTATAAAACATCGTACGTCATATAGTGATGCGATATAGCGTTATACGTAATAACGTAATAGTATATAACGTTTTACGTCATAACGTAATAGTATATAACGTTGTACGTCATATAGTGGTGCAATATAACGTTATAGGTCCTATAGTGATGGAATATAACGTTATACATTATAACGTAATAGTATATAACGTTATACGTTATAACGTAATAGCATATAACGTTACACGTCATATAGTGATGCGATATAACGTTATAGGCAATATATAACGTTAAGCAATATATCGTCATATAGTGATGCAATATAATGTTATGCCTCATATTGTGATGCGATATAATTTTATATGTTATAACATAATTGTATTCAACGCGATACGTCATAACGTAATAGTATATAACGTTATACGTCATATAGTGATGCAATATATCGTTATACGACCGAAAGAGAGGCAATAAAACGTTATACGTCATATAGTGATGCGATATAACGTTATACGTCATAACGTAATAGTATATAACGCTATACGTAATAACGTAATAGTATATAACGCTATACGTCATATAGTGGTGCACTATAACGTTATAGGTCCTACAGTGATGGAATATAACGTTATACGTCCTATAGTGGTGCAATATAACGTTAAACGTTATAACGTAATAGTATAAAACATCGTACGTCATATAGTGATGCGACATAACGTTAAACGTAACAACGTAATGGTATATAACGCTTTACGTCATATAGTAGTGCACTATAACGTTATAGGTCCTACAGTGATGGAATATAACGTTATACATTATAACGTAATAGTATATAACGTTATACGCCATATAGTGATGCAATATATCGTTATACGTCCTATAGTTATGCAATACAACGTTATACCTTGTAACCTAATAGTATATGACGTTATTCCTTATAATGTAATAGTATATAACGTTATACGTCATATAGTGATGGAATATATCGTTATACGTCATATAGTGATGCGATATAACGTTATAGGTCCTATAGTGATGGAATATAACGTTATAGGTCGTATAGAGATGGAATACAACGTTATAGTATATAACGTAATAGTATATAACGTTATAACTTATAACGTAATAGTATATAACGTTATAGGTCATATAGTGGTGCAATATAGCGTTACAGGGCCTATAGTGATGGAATATAACGTTATACATTATAACGTACTAGTTTATAACTTTATACGCCATATAGTGTTGCAATATATCGTTATAGGTCCAATAGAGATGCAATATAACGATATACGCCATATAGTGATGGAATATAACGTTATACACTATAACGTAATAGTTTATAACTTTATACGCCATATAGTGATGCAATATATCTTTATACGTCATATAGAGATGCACTAGAACGATATACGCCATATAGTGATGGAATATAACGTTATTCATTATAACGTAATAGTTTATAAGTTTATACGCCATATAGTGATGCAATATATCGTTATACGTCCTATAGTGATGCAATATATCGTTATACGTCCTACAGTTATGCAATGCAACGTTATTCCTTATAACCTAACAGTATATGACGTTATACCTTATAACGTAATAGTATATAACGTTATCCGTCAAAACGTAATAGTATATAACGTTATACGTCATATAGAGGTGCAATGTAACGTTAAACGTTATAACGTAATAGTATAAAACATCGTACGTCATGTAGTGATGAGATATAACGTTATACGTAATAACGTAATAGTATATAACGTTATACGACATATAGTGGTGCACTATAACGTTATAGGTCCTACAGTGATGGAATATAAGGTTGTACATTATAACGTAATAGTATATAACGCTATACGACATATAGAGATGCAATATAACGATATACGCCCTATAGTGATGGAATATAACGTTATACATTATAACGTAATAGTGTATAAGTTTATACGCCATATAGTGATGCAATATAACGTTATACGTCCTATAGTGATGCAATACAACGTTATACGTCATAACATAATAGTATATAACGTTATGCGTCATAGAGTGATGCAATATATCGTTATACGTCATATAGTGATGCGATATAACGTTATACCATATAACCTAATAGTATATAACGACATAACCTAATAGAATATAACGTTATAGGTTATAACGTAATAGTATATAACGTTATACGTCATATAGTGATGCAATATATCGTTATACGTCCTATAGATATGCAATACAACGTTATATCTTATAACCTTACAGTATATGACGTTATACATTATAACGGAGCAGTATATAACGTTATACGTCATAACGTAATAGTATATAACGTTATACGTTATAACGTAATAGTATATAACGTTATACGTTATAACGTAATAGTATATAACGTTATACGTCATATAGTGATGCAATATATCGTTATACGTCATATAGTGATGCAATATAACGTTATACCTCATATTGTGATGCGATATACATTTATACGTTATAACATAATTGTATATAACGTGATACGTCATAACGTAATAGTATATAACGTTATACGTCATATAGTGATGCAATATATCGTTATACGACCGAAAGAGAGGCAATAAAACGTTATATGTCATATAGTGATTCGATATAACGTTATACCATATAACCTAATAGTATATAAAGTTATACGACATAACGTAATAGAATATAACGATATACGTACTAACGTAATAGTATATAACGCTATACGTCATATAGTGGTGCACTATAACGTTATAGGTCCTACAGTGATGGAATATAACGTTATACAATATAACGTAATAGTATATAACGTTATACGTCATAACGTAATAGTATATAACGTTATAGGCCTTATAGTGATGGCATATAACGTTATACATTATGACGTAATAGCATATAACGTTTTACGTCATAACGTAATAGTATATAACGTTATACGTCATAACGTAATAGTATATAACGTTATGCATCATATAGTAATGCAATATAACGCTAAACGTTATAACGTAATAGTATAAAACATCGTACGTCATATAGTGTTGCGATATAACGTTATACGTAATAACGTAATAGTGTATAACGTTTTACGTCATAACGTAATAGTATATAACGTTGTACGTCATATAGTGGTGCAATATAACGTTATAGGTCTCATAGTGATGGAATATAACGTTATACATTATAACGTAATAGTATATAACGTTATACGTCATAACGTAATAGTATATAACGTTATAGGTCATATGGTGGTGCAATATAACGTTAAACGTTATAACGTAATAGTATAAAACATCGTACGTCATATAGTGTTGCGATATAACGTTATACGTAATAACGTAATAGTATATAACGTTTTACGTCATAACGTAATAGTATATAACCTTGTACGTCATATACTGGTGCAATATAACGTTATAGGTCTCATAGTGATGGAATATAACGTTATACATTATAACGTAATAGTATATACGCGTTATACGTCATAACGTAATAGTATATAACGTTATAGGTCATATGGTGGTGCAATATAACGTTAAACGTTATAACGTAATAGTATAAAACATCGTACGTCATATAGTGATGCGATATAGCGTTATACGTAATAACGTAATAGTATATAACGTTATACGTCATATAGTGGTTGCAATATAACGTTATAGGTCCTATAGTGATGGAATATAACGTTATACATTATAACGTACTAGTATATAACGTTATGCATCATATAGTAATGCGACATAACGCTAAACGTTATAACGTAATAGTATAAAACATCGTACGTCATATAGTGATGCGATATAGCGTTATACGTAATAACGTAATAGTATATAACGTTTTACGTCATAACGTAATAGTATATAACGTTGTACGTCATATAGTGATACAATATATCGTTATACGACCGAAAGAGAGGCAATAAAACGTTATACGTCATATAGTGGTGCAATATAACGTTAAACGTTATAACGTAATAGTATAAAACATCGTACGTCATATAGTCATGCGATATAACGCTAAACGTAATAACGTAATGGTATATAACGCTATACGTCATATAGTGGTGCACTATAACGTTATAGGTCCTACAGTGATGGAATATAACGTTATACATTATAACGTAATAGTATATAACGTTATACGCCATATAGTGATGCAATATGTCGTTATACGTCCTATAGTTATGCAATACAACGTTATACCTTGTAACCTTATAGTATATGACGTTATACCTTATAATGTAATAGTATATAACGTTATACGTCATATAGCGATGCAATATATCGTTATGCGTCATATAGTGATGCGATATAACGTTATAGGTCCTATAGTGATGGAATATAACGTTATAGTATAAAAGGTAATAATACATAACGTTATACGTCATAACGTAATAGTATATAACGTTATACGTCATGTAGTGGTGCATTATACCGTTATAGGCCTTATAGTGATGGAATATAACGTTATACATTATAACGTAATATTATATAACGCTATACGTCATAACGTAATAGTACATAACGTTATACGTCATAACGTAATCGTATATAACGTTATACGTCATGTAGTGGTGCAATATAACGTTATAGGCCTTATAGTGATGGAATATAACGTTATACGTCATAACGTAATAGTACATAACGTTATACGTCATAACGTAATAGTATATAACGTTATACGTCATGTAGTGATGCAATATAACGTTATAGGCCTTATAGTGATGGAATATAACGTTATACATTATAACGTAATAGTATATAACGTTATACGTCATAACGTAATAGTACATAACGTTATACGTCATAACGTAATAGTAAATAACGTTATACGTCATATAGTGGTGCAATATAACGTTTTAGGTCTCATAGTGATGGAATATAACGTTATACATTATAACGTAATAGTATATAACGATATACGTCATATCGTAATAGTATATAACGTTATACGTAATAACGTAATAGTATTTAACGTTATACGTCATATAGTGGTTGCAATATAACGTTATAGGTCCTATAGTGATAGAATATAACGTTATACATTATAACGTAATAGTATATAACGTTATGCATCATATAGTAATGCAACATAACGCTAAACGTTATAACGTAACAGTATAAAACATCGTACGTCATATAGTGATGCGATATAGCGTTATACGTAATAACGTAATAGTATATAACGTTTTACGTCATAACGTAATAGTATATAACGTTGTACGTCATATAGTGGTGCAATATAACGTTATAGGTCCTATAGTGATGGAATATAACGTTATACATTATAACGTAATAGTATATAACGTTATACGTTATAACGTAATAGCATATAACGTTACACGTCATATAGTGATGCGATATAACGTTATAGGCAATATATAACGTTAAGCAATATATCGTCATATAGTGATGCAATATAATGTTATGCCTCATATTGTGATGCGATATAATTTTATATGTTATAACATAATTGTATTCAACGCGATACGTCATAACGTAATAGTATATAACGTTATACGTCATATAGTGATGCAATATATCGTTATACGACCGAAAGAGAGGCAATAAAACGTTATACGTCATATAGTGATGCGATATAACGTTATACGTCATAACGTAATAGTATATAACGCTATACGTAATAACGTAATAGTATATAACGCTATACGTCATATAGTGGTGCACTATAACGTTATAGGTCCTACAGTGATGGAATATAACGTTATACGTCATATAGTGGTGCAATATAACGTTAAACGTTATAACGTAATAGTATAAAACATCGTACGTCATATAGTGATGCGACATAACGTTAAACGTAATAACGTAATGGTATATAACGCTTTACGTCATATAGTAGTGCACTATAACGTTATAGGTCCTACAGTGATGGAATATAACGTTATACATTATAACGTAATAGTATATAACGTTATACGCCATATAGTGATGCAATATATCGTTATACGTCCTATAGTTATGCAATACAACGTTATACCTTGTAACCTAATAGTATATGACGTTATTCCTTATAATGTAATAGTATATAACGTTATACGTCATATAGTGATGGAATATATCGTTATACGTCATATAGTGATGCGATATAACGTTATAGGTCCTATAGTGATGGAATATAACGTTATAGGTCGTATAGAGATGGAATACAACGTTATAGTATATAACGTAATAGTATATAACGTTATAACTTATAACGTAATAGTATATAACGTTATAGGTCATATAGTGGTGCAATATAGCGTTACAGGACCTATAGTGATGGAATATAACGTTATACATTATAACGTACTAGTTTATAACTTTATACGCCATATAGTGTTGCAATATATCGTTATAGGTCCAATAGAGATGCAATATAACGATATACGCCATATAGTGATGGAATATAACGTTATACACTATAACGTAATAGTTTATAACTTTATACGCCATATAGTGATGCAATATATCTTTATACGTCATATAGAGAAGCACTAGAACGATATACGCCATATAGTGATGGAATATAACGTTATTCATTATAACGTAATAGTTTATAAGTTTATACGCCATATAGTGATGCAATATATCGTTCTACGTCCTATAGTGATGCAATATATCGTTATACGTCCTACAGTTATGCAATACAACGTTATTCCTTATAACCTAACAGTATATGACGTTATACCTTACAACGTAATAGTATATAACGTTATCCGTCAAAACGTAATAGTATATAACGTTATACGTCATATAGAGGTGCAATGTAACGTTAAACGTTATAACGTAATAGTATAAAACATCGTACGTCATGTAGTGATGAGATATAACGTTATACGTAATAACGTAATAGTATATAACGTTATACGACATATAGTGGTGCACTATAACGTTATAGGTCCTACAGTGATGGAATATAACGTTGTACATTATAACGTAATAGTATATAACGCTATACGTCATATAGAGATGCAATATAACGATATACGCCCTATAGTGATGGAATATAACGTTATACATTATAACGTAATAGTGTATAAGTTTATACGCCATATAGTGATGCAATATAACGTTATACGTCCTATAGTGATGCAATACAACGTTATACGTCATAACATAATAGTATATAACGTTATGCGTCATAGAGTGATGCAATATATCGTTATACGTCATATAGTGATGCGATATAACGTTATACCATATAACCTAATAGTATATAACGACATAACCTAATAGAATATAACGTTATAGGTTATAACGTAATAGTATATAACGTTATACGTCATATAGTGATGCAATATATCGTTATACGTCCTATAGATATGCAATACAACGTTATATCTTATAACCTTACAGTATATGACGTTATACATTATAACGTAGCAGTATATAACGTTATACGTCATAACGTAATAGTATATAACGTTATACGTTATAACGTAATAGTATATAACGTTATACGTTATAACGTAATAGTATATAACGTTATACGTCATATAGTGATGCAATATATCGTTATACGTCATATAGTGATGCAATATAACGTTATACCTCATATTGTGATGCGATATACATTTATACGTTATAACATAATTGTATATAACGTGATACGTCATAACGTAATAGTATATAACGTTATACGTCATATAGTGATGCAATATATCGTTATACGACCGAAAGAGAGGCAATAAAACGTTATATGTCATATAGTGATTCGATATAACGTTATACCATATAACCTAATAGTATATAAAGTTATACGACATAACGTAATAGAATATAACGATATACGTAATAACGTAATAGTATATAACGCTATACGTCATATAGTGGTGCACTATAACGTTATAGGTCCTACAGTGATGCAATATAACGTTATACAATATAACGTAATAGTATATAACGTTATACGTCATAACGTAATAGTATATAACGTTATAGGCCTTATAGTGATGGCATATAACGTTATACATTATGACGTAATAGTATATAACGTTTTACGTCATAACGTAATAGTATATAACGTTATACGTCATAACGTAATAGTATATAACGTTATGCATCATATAGTAATGCAATATAACGCTAAACGTTATAACGTAATAGTATAAAACATCGTACGTCATATAGTGTTGCGATATAACGTTATACGTAATAACGTAATAGTGTATAACGTTTTACGTCATAACGTAATAGTATATAACGTTGTACGTCATATAGTGGTGCAATATAACGTTATAGGTCTCATAGTGATGGAATATAACGTTATACATTATAACGTAATAGTATATAACGTTATACGTCATAACGTAATAGTATATAACGTTATAGGTCATATGGTGGTGCAATATAACGTTAAACGTTATAACGTAATAGTATAAAACATCGTACGTCATATAGTGTTGCGATATAACGTTATACGTAATAACGTAATAGTATATAACGTTTTACGTCATAACGTAATAGTATATAACGTTGTACGTCATATAGTGGTGCAATATAACGTTATAGGTCTCATAGTGATTGAATATAACGTTATACATTATAACGTAATAGTATATAACGTTATACGTCATAACGTAATAGTATATAACGTTATAGGTCATATGGTGGTGCAATATAACGTTAAACGTTATAACGTAATAGTATAAAACATCGTACGTCATATAGTGATGCGATATAGCGTTATACGTAATAACGTAATAGTATATAACGTTATACGTCATATAGTGGTTGCAATATAACGTTATAGGTCCTATAGTGATGTAATATAACGTTATACATTATAACGTACTAGTATATAACGTCATGCATCATATAGTAATGCAACATAACGCTAAACGTTATAACGTAATAGTATAAAACATCGTACGTCATATAGTGATGCGATATAGCGTTATACGTAATAACGTAATAGTATATAACGTTTTACGTCATAACGTAATAGTATATAACGTTGTACGTCATATAGTGATACAATATATCGTTATACGACCGAAAGAGAGGCAATAAAACGTTATACGTCATATAGTGGTGCAATATAACGTTAAACGTTATAACGTAATAGTATAAAACATCGTACGTCATATAGTCATGCGATATAACGCTAAACGTAATAACGTAATGGTATATAACGCTATACGTCATATAGTGGTGCACTATAACGTTATAGGTCCTACAGTGATGGAATATAACGTTATACATTATAACGTAATAGTATATAGCGTTATACGCCATATAGTGATGCAATATATCGTTATACGTCATATAGTGATGCGATATAACGTTATAGGTCCTATAGTGATGGAATATAACGTTATAGTATATAACGCAATAGTACATAACGTTATACGTCATAACGTAATAGTATATAACGTTATACGTCATATAGTGGTGCAATATCACGTTAAAGGCCTTATAGTGATGGAATATAACGTTATACATTATAACGTAATAGTATATAACGTATACGTCATAACGTAATAGTATATAACGTTATACGTCATAACGTAATAGTATATAACGTTATACGTCATACAGTGGTGCAATATAACGTTATAGGTCTTATAGTGATGGCATATAACGTTATACATTATAACGTAATAGTATATAACGTTTTACGTCGTAACGTAATAGTATATAACGTTATACGTCATAACGTAATAGCATATAACGTTATAGGTCATATAGTGGTGCAATATAACGTTATAGGTCTCACCCTGATGGAATATAACGTTATACATTATAACGTAATAGTATATAACGTTATACGTCATATAGTGGTGCAATATAACGTTATAGGTCCTATAGTGATGGAATATAACGTTATACATTATAACGTAATAGTATATAACGTTATACGTCATAACGTAATAGTATATAACGTTATACCTCATATTGTGATGCGATATAACTTTATACGATATAACATAATTGTATATAACGTGATACGTCATATAGTGGTGCAATATATCGTTATACGTCATATAGTGATGCGATATAACGTTATAGGTCCTATAGTGATGGAATATAACGTTATAGTATAAAACGTAATAATACATAACGTTATACGTCATAACGTAATAGTATATAACGTTATACGTCATATAGTGGTGCAATATAACGTTATAGGCCTTATAGTGATGGAATATAACGTTATACATTATAACGTAATAGTATATAACGTTATATGTCATAACGTAATAGTACATAACGTTATACGTCATAACGTAATAGTATATAACGTTGTACGTCATATAGTGGTGCAATATAACGTTATAGGTCCTATAGTGATGGAATATAACGTTATACATTATAACGTAATAGTATATAACGTTATACGTCATAACGTAATAGTACATAACGTTATACGTCATAACGTAATAGTATATAACGTTATACGTCATATAGTGGTTGCAATATAACGTTATAGGTCCTATAGTGATGGAATATAACGTTATAGTATAAAACGTAATAGTACATAAAGTTATACGTCATAACGTAATAGTATATAACGTTATACGTCATATAGAGGTGCAATATAACGTTATAGGCCTTATAGTGATGGAATATAACGATATACATTATAACGTAATAGTATATAACGTTATACGTCATAACGTAATAGTATATAACGTTGTACGTCATATAGTGATACAATATATCGTTATACGACCGAAAGAGAGGCAATAAAACGTTATACGTCATATAGTGATGCGATATAACGTTATACGTCATAACGTAATAGTATATAACGCTATACGTAATAACGTAATAGTATATAACGCTATACGTCATATAGTGGTGCACTATAACGTTATAGGTCCTACAGTGATGGAATATAACGTTATACGTCATATAGTGGTGCAATATAACGTTAAACGTTATAATGTAATAGTATAAAACATCGTACGTCATATAGTGATGCGATATAACGCTAAACGTAATAACGTAATGGTATATAACGCTATACGTCATATAGTGGTGCACTATAACGTTATAGGTCCTACAGTGATGGAATATAACGTTATACATTATAACGTAATAGTATATAACGCTATACGTCATATAGTGGTGCACTATAACGTTATAGGTCCTACAGTGATGGAATATAACGTTATACGTCATATAGTGGTGCAATATAACGTTAAACGTTATAACGTAATAGTATAAAACATCGTACGTCATATAGTGATGCGATATAACGTTAAACATAATAACGTAATGGTATATAACGCTAAACGTCATATAGTAGTGCACTATAACGTTATAGGTCCCACAGTGATGGAATATAACGTTATACATTATAACGTAATAGTATATAACGTTATACGCCATATAGTGATGCAATATATCGTTATACGTCCTATAGTTATGCAATACAACGTTATACCTTGTAACCTAATAGTATATGACGTTATTCCTTATAATGTAATAGTATATAACGTTATACGTCATATAGTGATGCAATATATCGTTATACGACCGAAAGAGAGGCAATAAAACGTTATACGTCATATAGTGATGCGATATAACGTTATACGTCATAACGTAATAGTATATAACGCTATACGTAATAACGTAATAGTATATAACGCTATACGTCATATAGTGGTGCACTATAACGTTATAGGTCCTACAGTGATGGAATATAACGTTATACGTCATATAGTGGTGCAATATAACGTTAAACGTTATAACGTAATAGTATAAAACATCGTACGTCATATAGTGATGCGATATAACGTTAAACGTAATAACGTAATGGTATATAACGCTAAACGTCATATAGTAGTGCACTATAACGTTATAGGTCCCACAGTGATGGAATATAACGTTATACATTATAACGTAATAGTATATAACGTTATACGCCATATAGTGATGCAATATATCGTTATACGTCCTATAGTTATGCAATACAACGTTATACCTTGTAACCTAATAGTATATGACGTTATTCCTTATAATGTAATAGTATATAACGTTATACGTCATATAGTGATGCAATATATCGTTATACGTCATATAGTGATGCGATATAACGTTATAGGTCCTATAGTGATGGAATATAACGTTATAGGTCGTATAGAGATGGAATACAACGTTATAGTATATAACGTAATAGTATATAACGTTATAACTTATAACGTAATAGTATATAACGTTTTACGTCATAACGTAATAGTATATAACGTTTTACGTCATAACGTAATAGTATATAACGTTATAGGTCATATAGTGGTGCAATATAGCGTTACAGGTCCTATAGTGATGGAATATAACGTTATACATTATAACGTACTAGTTTATAACTTTATACGCCATATAGTGTTGCAATATATCGTTATAGGTCCAATAGAGATGCAATATAACGATATACGCCATATAGTGATGGAATATAACGTTACACATTATAACGTAATAGTTTATAACTTTATACGCCATATAGTGATGCAATATATCGTTATACGTCCTACAGATATGCAATACAACGTTATGCCTTATAACCTAATAGTATATGACGTTATACCTTATAATGTAATAGGATATAACGTTATACGTCAAAACGTAATAGCATATAACGTTATACGTCAAATAGAGATGCAATGTAACGTTAAACGTTATAACGTAATAGTATAAAACATCGTACGTCATATAGTGATGCGATATAACGTTATATGTAATGACGTAATGGTATATAACGCTATACGTCATATAGTGGGGCACTATAACGTTATAGGTCCTACAGTGATGGAATATAACGTTATACATTATAACGTAATAGTTTATAACGTTATACGCCATATAGTGATGCAATATATCGTTATACGTCCTACAGATATGCAATACAACGTTATGCCTTATAACCTAATAGTATATGACGTTATACCTTATAATGTAATAGGATATAACGTTATACGTCATATAGTGATGCAATATATCGTTATACGTCATATAGTGATGCGATATAACGTTATAGGTCCTATAGTGATGGAATATAACGTTATACATTATAACGTAATAGTTTATAAGTTTATACGCCATATAGTGATGCAATATATCGTTATACGTCCTATAGTGATGCAATATATCTTTATACGTCGTATAGTCATGCAATACAACGTTATACCTTATAACGTAATAGTATATAACGTTATACGTAATAACGTAATAGTATATAACGTTATACATCATATAGTAATGCAATATAACGTTAAACGTTATAACGTAATAGTATATAACGTTATACGTCATATAGTGATGCAATATATCGTTATACGTCATATAGTGAGGAGATTAAACGTTATAGGTCCTATAGTGATGGAATATAACTATATACATTCTAACGTAATAGCATATAACGTTATACGTCATATTGTGATGCAATATATCGTTATACGTCCTATAGATATGCAATACAACGTTATACCTTATAACCTAACAGTATATGACGTTATACATTATAACGTAATAGTATATAACGTTATACCTCAGAACGTAATAGTATATGACGTTATACGTCATATAGTGGTGCAATATAGCGTTACAGGTCCTATAGTGATGGAATATAACGTTATACTTTATAACGTAATAGTTTATAACTTTATACGCCATATAGTGTTGCAATATATCGTTATACGTTCAATAGAGATGCAATATAACGATATACGCCATATAGTGATGGAATATAACGTTATACATTATAACGTAATAGTTTATAACTTTATACGCCATATAGTGATGCAATATATCGTTATACGTCATATAGAGATGCAATAGAACGATATACGCCACATAGTGATGGAATATAACGTTATACATTATAACGTAATAGTTTATAAGTTTATACGCCATATAGTGATGCAATATATCGTTATACGTCCTATAGTTATGCAATACAACTTTATACTTTATAACCTAACAGTATATGACGTTATAACTTATAACGTAATAGTATATAACGTTATACGTAATAACGTAATAGTATATAACGTTATACGTCATATAGAGGTGCAATATAACGTTATAGGTCTTATAGTGATGGAATATAACGTTATACATTATAACGTAATAGTATATAACGTTATACGTCATAACGTAATAGTATATGACGTTATACGTCATAACGTAATAGTACATAACGTTATACGTCATATAGTAATGCAATATAACGTTAAACGTTATAACGTAATAGTATAAAACATCGTACGTCATATAGTGATGCGATATAACGTTATACCATATAACCTAATAGTATATAACGACATAACGTAATAGAATATAACGTTATAGGTTATAACGTAATAGTATATAACGTTATACGTCATATTGTGATGCAATATATCGTTATACGTCCTACAGATATGCAATAAAACGTTATACCTTATAACCTAACAGTATATAACGTTATACGTCATAACGTAATAGTATATGACGTTATACGTCATAACGTAATAGTATATAACGTTATACATCATATAGTAATGCAATATAACGTTAAACGCTATAACGTAATAGTATAAAACATCGTACGTCATATAGTGATGCGATGTAACGTTATACCATATAACCTAATAGTATATAACGACATAACGTAATAGAATATAACGTTATAGGTTATAACGTAATAGTATATAACGTTATACGTCATATAGTGATGCAATATATCGTTATACGTCATATAGTGAGGAGATTAAACGTTATAGGTCCTATAGTGATGGAATATAACTATATACATTCTAACGTAATGGCATATAACGTTATACGTCATATTGTGATGCAATATATCGTTATACGTCCTATAGATATGCAATACAACGTTATACCTTATAACCTAACAGTATATGACGTTATACATTATAACGTAATAGTATATAACGATATACGTCATAACGTAATAGTATATAACGTTATACGTTATAACGTAATAGTATATAACGTTATACGTTATAACGTAATAGTATATAACGTTATACGTCAAATAGTGATGCAATATATCGTTATACGTCATATAGTGATGCAATATAACGTTATACCTCATATTGTGATGCGATATACCTTTATACGTTATAACATAATTGTACATAACGTGATACGTCATAACGCAATAGTATATAACGTTATACGTCATATAGTGAAGCAATATATCGTTATACGACCGAAAGAGAGGCAATAAAACGTTATACGTCATATAGTGATGCGATATAACGTTATACGTAATAACGTAATAGTATATAACCTTATACGCAATATTGTGATGCAATATATCCTTATACGGCCTATATTTATGCAATACAACGTTATACCTTATAACCTAACAGTATATGACGTTATACCTTATAACGTAATAGTATATAACGTTATACCTCATAACGTAATAGTATATGACGTTATACGTCATATAGTGGTGCAATATAGCGTTACAGGTCCTATAGTGATGGAATATAACGTTATACTTTATAACGTAATAGTTTATATCTTTATACGCCATATAGTGTTGCAATATGTCGTTATACGTTCAATAGAGATGCAATATAACGATATACGCCATATAGTGATGGAATATAACGTTATACATTATAACGTAATAGTTTATAACTTTATACGCCATATAGTGATGCAATATATCGTTATACGTCATATAGAGATGCAATAGAACGATATACGCCACATAGTGATGGAATATAACGTTATACATTATAACGTAATAGCTTATAAGTTTATACGCCATATAGTGATGCAATATATCGTTATACGTCCTATAGTTATGCAATACAACGTTATACCTTATAACCTAACAGTATATGACGTTATAACTTATAACGTAATAGTATATAACGTTATACGTAATAACGTAATAGTATATAACGTTATACGTCATATAGAGGTGCAATATAACGTTATAGGTCTTATAGTGATGGAATATAACGTTATACATTATAACGTAATAGTATATAACGTTATACGTCATAACGTAATAGTATATGACGTTATACGTCATAACGTAATAGTATATAACGTTATACATCATATAGTAATGCAGTATAACGTTAAACGTTATAACGTAATAGTATAAAACATCGTACGTCATATAGTGATGCGATATAACGTTATACCATATAACCTAATAGTATATAACGACATAACGTAATAGTATATAACGTTATACGTTATAACGTAATAGTATATAACGTTATACGTCATATAGTGATGCAATATATCGTTTTACGACCGAAAGAGAGGCAATAAAACGTTATACGTCATATAGTGATGCGATATAACGTTATACGTAATAACGTAATAGTATATGACCTTATACAGAATATTGTGATGCAATATATCGTTATACGGCCTATAGTTATGCAATACAACGTTATACCTTATAACCTTACAGTACATGACGTTATACCTTATAACGTAATACTATACAACGTTATACGTCATAACGTAATTGTATATAACGTTATACGTAATAACGTAATAGTGTATAACGTTATACGCCATATTGTGATGCAATATATCGTTATTAGTCCTATAGATATGCAATACAACGTTATACCTTATAACCTAACAGTATATGACGTTATACCTTATAACGTAGTAGTATATAACGTTATACGTCATAACGTAATAGTATATAACGTTATACGTCACATAGTGATGCAATATATCGTTATACGTCATATAGTGATGCAATATAATGTTATACCTCATATTGTGATGCGATATAATTTTATACGTTATAACGTAATAGTATGTAACGTTATACGTAATAACGTAATAGTATATAACGTTATACGTCATATAGAGATGCAATGTAACGTTAAACGTTATAACGTAATAGTATAAAACATCGTACGTCATATAGTGATGCGATATAACGTTATATGTAATAACGTAATGGTATATAACGCTATACGTCATATAGTGGTGCACTATAACGTTATAGGTCCTACAGTGATGGAATATAACGTTATACATTATAACGTAATAGTTTATAACGTTATACGCCATATAGTGATGCAATATATCGTTATACGTCCTATAGATATGCAATACAACGTTATGCCTTATGACCTAATAGTATATGACGTTATACCTTATAATGTAATAGTATATAACGTTATACGTCATATAGTGGTGCAATATAAAGTTATAGGTCTTATAGTGACGGCATATAACGTTATACATTATAACGTAATAGTATATAACGTTTTACGTCATAACGTAATAGTATATGACTTTATACGTCATAACTTAATAGTATATAACGTTATACGTCATATAGTGGTGCAATATAACGTTATAGGTCTTATAGTGATGGAATATAACGTTATACATTATAACGAAATAGTATATAAAGTTATACGTCATAACGTAATAGTATATAACGTTATAGGTCATATAGTGTTGAAATATAACGCTATAGGTCTCACAGTGATGGAAAATAACGTTATACATTATAACGTAATAGTATATAACGTTATACGTCATATAGTGGTGCAATATAACGTTATAGGTCCTATAGTGATGGAATATAACGTTATACATTATAACGTAATAGTATATAACGTTATACATCATAACGTAATAGTATATAACGTTATACGTCATATAGTGGTGCAATATAACGTTATAGGTCCTATAGTGATGGAATATAACGTTATACATTATAACGTAATAGTATGCAACGTTATACGTAATAACGTAATAGTATATAACGTTATACGTCATATAGAGATGCAATGTAACGTTAAACGTTATAACGTAATAGTATAAAACATCGTACGTCATATAGTGATGCGATATAACGTTATATGTAATGACGTAATGGTATATAACGCTATACGTCATATAGTGGTGCACTATAACGTTATAGGTCCTACAGTGATGGAATATAACGTTATACATTATAACGTAATAGTTTATAACGTTATACGCCATATAGTGATGCAATATATCGTTATACGTCCTATAGATATGCAATACAACGTTATGCCTTATAACCTAATAGTATATGACGTTATACCTTATAATGTAATAGTATATAACGTTATACGTCATATAGTGGTGCAATATAAAGTTATAGGTCTTATAGTGACGGCATATAACGTTATACATTATAACGTAATAGTATATAACGTTTTACGTCATAACGTAATAGTATATGACTTTATACGTCATAACTTAATAGTATATAACGTTATACGTCATATAGTGGTGCAATATAACGTTATAGGTCTTATAGTGATGGAATATAACGTTATACATTATAACGAAATAGTATATAAAGTTATACGTCATAACGTAATAGTATATAACGTTATAGGTCATATAGTGGTGCAATATAACGCTATAGGTCTCATAGTGATGGAATATAACGTTATATATTATAACGTAATAGTATATAACGTTATACGTCATATAGTGGTGCAATATAACGTTATAGGTCCTATAGTGATGGAATATAACGTTATACATTATAACCTAATAGTATAGAACGTTATACGTCATAACGTAATAGTATATAACGTTATACGTCATATTGTGGTGCAATATAACGTTATAGGCCTTATAGTGATGGCATATAACGTTATACATTATAACGTAATAGTATATAACGTTATACGTCATAACGTAATAGTATATAACGTTATACGTCATAACGTAATAGTATATAACGTTATACGTCATATAGTGGTGCAATATAACATTATAGGTCTTATAGTGATGGCATATAACGTTATACATTATAACGTAATAGTATATAACGTTTTACGTCATAACGTAATAGTATATAACGTTATACGTCATAACTTAATAGTATATAACGTTATACGTCATATAGTGTTGCAATATAACGTTAGAGGTCTTATAGTGATGGAATGTAACGTTATACATTATAACGTAATAGTATATAACGTTATACGTCATAACGTAATAGTACATAACGCTATACGTCATAACGTAATAGTATATAACGTTATAGTACATATAGTGGTGCAATATAACGTTATAGGTCTCATAGTGATGGAAAATAACGTTATACATTATAACGTAATAGTATATAACGTTATACGTCATATAGTGGTGCAATATAACGTTATAGGTCTTATAGTGACGGCATATAACGTTATACATTATAACGTAATAGTATATAACGTTATACATCATAACGTCATAGTATACAACGTTATACGTCATAACGTAATAGTATATAACGTTATGCATCATATAGTAATGCAATATAACGCTAAACGTTATAACGTAATAGTATAAAACATCGTACGTCATATAGTGATGCGATATAACGTTATACGTAATAACGTAATAGTATATAACGTTTTACGTCATAACGTAATAGTATATAACGTTATACGTTATAACGTAATAGTATATAACGTTATACGTCATATAGTGATGCAATATATCGTTATACGACCGAAAGAGAGGCAATAAAACGTTATACGTCATATAGTGATGCGATATAACGTTATACGTAATAACGTAATAGTATATGACCTGATACGGAATATTGTGATGCAATATATCGTTATACGGCCTATAGTTATGCAATACAACGTTATACCTTATAACCTTACAGTACATGACGTTATACCTTATAACGTAATAGTATACAACGTTATACGTCATAACGTAATTGTATATAACGTTATACGTTATAACGTAATAGTATATAACGTTATACGTCATATAGTGGTGCAATATATCGTTATACGTCATATAATGATTCGATATAATGTTATACAATATAACCTAATAATATGTAACGTTATACGACATAACGTAATAGAATATAACGTTATAGGTTATAACGTAATAGTATATAACGTTATACCTCATATTGTGATGCGATATAACTTTATACGTTATAACATAATTGTATACAACGTGATACGTCATAACGTAATAGTATATAACGTTATACGTCATATAGTGATGCAATATATCGCTATACGACAGAAAGAGAGGCAATAAAACGTTATACGTCATATAGTGATGCGATATAACGTTATACGTAATAACGTAATAGTGTATAACGTTATACGCCATATTGTGATGCAATATATCGTTATTAGTCCTATAGATATGCAATACAACGTTATACCTTATAACCTAACAGTATATGACGTTATACCTTATAACGTAATAGTATATAACGTTATACGTCATAACGTAATAGTATATAACGTTATACGTCACATAGTGATGCAATATATCGTTATACGTCATATAGTGATGCAATATAATGTTATACTTCATATTGTGATGCGATATAATTTTATACGTTATAACGTAATAGTATGTAACGTTATACGTAATAACGTAATAGTATATAACGTTATATGTCATATAGAGATGCAATGTAACGTTAAACGTTATAACGTAATAGTATAAAACATCGTACGTCATATAGTGATGCGATATAACGTTATATGTAATGACGTAATGGTATATAACGCTATACGTCATATAGTGGTGCACTATAACGTTATAGGTCCTACAGTGATGGAATATAACGTTATACATTATAACGTAATAGTATATAACGTTATACGCCATATAGTGATGCAATATGCCGTTATACGTCCTATAGTTATGCAATACAACGTTATACCTTGTAACCTTATAGTATATGACGTTATACCTTATAATGTAATAGTATATAACGTTATACGTCATATAGTGATGCAATATATCGTTATGCGTCATATAGTGATGCGATATAACGTTATAGGTCCTATAGTGATGGAATATAACGTTATAGTATAAAAGGTAATAATACATAACGTTATACGTCATAACGTAATAGTATATAACGTTATACGTCATGTAGTGGTGCAATATACCGTTATAGGCCTTATAGTGATGGAATATAACGTTATACATTATAACGTAATAGTATATAACGCTATACGTCATAACGTAATAGTACATAACATTATACGTCATAACGTAATAGTATATAACGTTATACGTCATAACGTAATAGTATATAACGTTATACGTCACATAGTGATGCAATATATCGTTATACGTCATATAGTGATGCAATATAATGTTATACTTCATATTGTGATGCGATATAATTTTATAGGTTATAACGTAATAGTATGTAACGTTATACGTAATAACGTAATAGTATATAACGTTATACGTCATATAGAGATGCAATGTAACGTTAAACGTTATAACGTAATTGTATAAAACATCGTACGTCATATAGTGATGCGATATAACGTTATATGTAATGACGTAATGGTATATAACGCTATACGTCATATAGTGGTGCACTATAACGTTATAGGTCCTACAGTGATGGAATATAACGTTATACATTATAACGTAATAGTATATAACGTTATACGCCATATAGTGATGCAATATGTCGTTATACGTCCTATATTTATGCAATACAACGTTATACCTTGTAACCTTATAGTATATGACGTTATACCTTATAATGTAATAGTATATAACGTTATACGTCATATAGTGATGCAATATATCGTTATGCGTCATATAGTGATGCGATATAACGTTATCGGTCCTATAGTGATGGAATATAACGTTATAGTATAAAAGGTAATAATACATAACGTTATACGTCATAACGTAATAGTATATAACGTTATACGTCATGTAGTGGTGCAATATACCGTTATAGGCCTTATAGTGATGGAATATAACGTTATACATTATAACGTAATAGTATATAACGCTATACGTCATAACGTAATAGTACATAACATTATACGTCATAACGTAATCGTATATAACGTTATACGTCATGTAGTGGTGCAATATAACGTTATAGGCCTTATAGTGATGGAATATAACGTTATACGTCATAACGTAATAGTACATAACGTTATACGTCATAACGTAATAGTATATAACGTTATACGTCATGTAGTGGTGCAATATAACGTTATAGGCCTTATAGTGATGGAATATAACGTTATACATTATAACGTAATAGTATATAACGTTATACGTCATAACGTAATAGTACATAACGTTATACGTCATAACGTAATAGTATATAACGATATACGTCATATAGTGGTGCACTATAACGTTATAGGTCCTACAGTGATGGAATATAACGTTATACATTATAACGTAATAGTATATAACGTTATACGCCATATAGTGATGCAATATGTCGTTATACGTCCTATAGTTATGCAATACAACGTTATACCTTGTAACCTTATAGTATATGACGTTATACCTTATAATGTAATAGTATATAACGTTATACGTCATATAGTGATGCAATATATCGTTATGCGTCATATAGTGATGCGATATAACGTTATAGGTCCTATAGTGATGGAATATAACGTTATAGTATAAAAGGTAATAATACATAACGTTATACGTCATAACGTAATAGTATATAACGTTATACGTCATGTAGTGGTGCAATATACCGTTATAGGCCTTATAGTGATGGAATATAACGTTATACATTATAACGTAATATTATATAACGCTATACGTCATAACGTAATAGTACATAACGTTATACGTCATAACGTAATCGTATATAACGTTATACGTCATGTAGTGGTGCAATATAAAGTTATAGGCCTTATAGTGATGGAATATAACGTTATACGTCATAACGTAATAGTACATAACGTTATACGTCATAACGTAATAGTATATAACGTTATACGTCATGTAGTGGTGCAATATAACGTTATAGGCCTTATAGTGATGGAATATAACGTTATACATTATAACGTAATAGTATATAACGTTATACGTCATAACGTAATAGTACATAACGTTATACGTCATAACGTAATAGTAAATAACGTTATACGTCATATAGTGGTGCAATATAACGTTTTAGGTCTCATAGTGATGGAATATAACGTTATACATTATAACGTAATAGTATATAACGATATACGTCATATCGTAATAGTATATAACGTTATACGTAATAACGTAATAGTATGTAACGTTATACGTCATATAGTGGTTGCAATATAACGTTATAGGTCCTATAGTGATGGAATATAACGTTATACATTATAACGTAATAGTATATAACGTTATGCATCATATAGTAATGCAACATAACGCTAAACGTTATAACGTAATAGTATAAAACATCGTACGTCATATAGTGATGCGATATAGCGTTATACGTAATAACGTAATAGTATATAACGTTTTACGTCATAACGTAATAGTATATAACGTTGTACGTCATATAGTGGTGCAATATAACGTTATAGGTCCTATAGTGATGGAATATAACGTTATACATTATAACGTAATAGTATATAACGTTATACGTTATAACGTAATAGCATATAACGTTACACGTCATATAGTGATGCGATATAACGTTATAGGCAATATATAACGTTAAGCAATATATCGTCATATAGTGATGCAATATAATGTTATGCCTCATATTGTGATGCGATATAATTTTATATGTTATAACATAATTGTATTCAACGCGATACGTCATTACGTAATAGTATATAACGTTATACGTCATATAGTGATGCAATATATCGTTATACGACCGAAAGAGAGGCAATAAAACGTTATACGTCATATAGTAATGCGATATAACGTTATACGTCATAACGTAATAGTATATAACGCTATACGTAATAACGTAATAGTATATAACGCTATACGTCATATAG
This sequence comes from Bombus terrestris, assembly GCF_910591885.1. NCBI lineage: Eukaryota > Metazoa > Arthropoda > Insecta > Hymenoptera > Apidae > Bombus > Bombus terrestris. The sequence goes on from NW_025963562.1 coordinate 1,486,217, forward strand.
TGGTGCACTATAACGTTATAGGTCCTACAGTGATGGAATATAACGTTATACGTCATATAGTGGTGCAATATAACGTTAAACGTTATAACGTAATAGTATAAAACATCGTACGTCATATAGTGATGCGACATAACGTTAAACGTAATAACGTAATGGTATATAACGCTTTACGTCATATAGTAGTGCACTATAACGTTATAGGTCCTACAGTGATGGAATATAACGTTATACATTATAACGTAATAGTATATAACGTTATACGCCATATAGTGATGCAATATATCGTTATACGTCCTATAGTTATGCAATACAACGTTATACCTTGTAACCTAATAGTATATGACGTTATTCCTTATAATGTAATAGTATATAACGTTATACGTCATATAGTGATGGAATATATCGCTATACGTCATATAGTGATGCGATATAACGTTATAGGTCCTATAGTGATGGAATATAACGTTATAGGTCGTATAGAGATGGAATACAACGTTATAGTATATAACGTAATAGTATATAACGTTATAACTTATAACGTAATAGTATATAACGTTATAGGTCATATAGTGGTGCAATATAGCGTTACAGGTCCTATAGTGATGGAATATAACGTTATACATTATAACGTACTAGTTTATAACTTTATACGCCATATAGTGTTGCAATATATCGTTATAGGTCCAATAGAGATGCAATATAACGATATACGCCATATAGTGATGGAATATAACGTTATACACTATAACGTAATAGTTTATAACTTTATACGCCATATAGTGATGCAATATATCTTTATACGTCATATAGAGATGCACTAGAACGATATACGCCATATAGTGATGGAATATAACGTTATTCATTATAACGTAATAGTTTATAAGTTTATACGCCATATAGTGATGCAATATAATGTTATACTTCATATTGTGATGCGATATAATTTTATAGGTTATAACGTAATAGTATGTAACGTTATACGTAATAACGTAATAGTATATAACGTTATACGTCATATAGAGATGCAATGTAACGTTAAACGTTATAACGTAATTGTATAAAACATCGTACGTCATATAGTGATGCGATATAACGTTATATGTAATGACGTAATGGTATATAACGCTATACGTCATATAGTGGTGCACTATAACGTTATAGGTCCTACAGTGATGGAATATAACGTTATACATTATAACGTAATAGTATATAACGTTATACGCCATATAGTGATGCAATATGTCGTTATACGTCCTATATTTATGCAATACAACGTTATACCTTGTAACCTTATAGTATATGACGTTATACCTTATAATGTAATAGTATATAACGTTATACGTCATATAGTGATGCAATATATCGTTATGCGTCATATAGTGATGCGATATAACGTTATCGGTCCTATAGTGATGGAATATAACGTTATAGTATAAAAGGTAATAATACATAACGTTATACGTCATAACGTAATAGTATATAACGTTATCCGTCAAAACGTAATAGTATATAACGTTATACGTCATATAGAGGTGCAATGTAACGTTAAACGTTATAACGTAATAGTATAAAACATCGTACGTCATGTAGTGATGAGATATAACGTTATACGTAATAACGTAATAGTATATAACGTTATACGTCATATAGTGGTGCACTATAACGTTATAGGTCCTACAGTGATGGAATATAACGTTGTACATTATAACGTAATAGTATATAACGCTATACGTCATATAGAGATGCAATATAACGATATACGCCCTATAGTGATGGAATATAACGTTATACATTATAACGTAATAGTGTATAAGTTTATACGCCATATAGTGATGCAATATAACGTTATACGTCCTATAGTGATGCAATACAACGTTATACGTCATAACATAATAGTATATAACGTTATGCGTCATAGAGTGATGCAATATATCGTTATACGTCATATAGTGATGCGATATAACGTTATACCATATAACCTAATAGTATATAACGACATAACCTAATAGAATATAACGTTATAGGTCATAACGTAATAGTATATAACGTTATACGTCATATAGTGATGCAATATATCGTTATACGTCCTATAGATATGCAATACAACGTTATATCTTATAACCTTACAGTATATGACGTTATACATTATAACGTAGCAGTATATAACGTTATACGTCATAACGTAATAGTATATAACGTTATACGTTATAACGTAATAGTATATAACGTTATCCGTTATAACGTAATAGTATATAACGTTATACGTCATATAGTGATGCAATATATCGTTATACGTCATATAGTGATGCAATATAACGTTATACCTCATATTGTGATGCGATATACATTTATACGTTATAACATAATTGTATATAACGTGATACGTCATAACGTAATAGTATATAACGTTATACGTCATATAGTGATGCAATATATCGTTATACGACCGAAAGAGAGGCAATAAAACGTTATACGTCATATAGTGATTCGATATAACGTTATACCATATAACCTAATAGTATATAAAGTTATACGACATAACGTAATAGAATATAACGATATACGTAATAACGTAATAGTATATAACGTTATAGGTCATATGGTGGTGCAATATAACGTTAAACGTTATAACGTAATAGTATAAAACATCGTACGTCATATAGTGATGCGATATAGCGTTATACGTAATAACGTAATAGTATATAACGTTATACGTCATATAGTGGTTGCAATATAACGTTATAGGTCCTATAGTGATGGAATATAACGTTATACATTATAACGTACTAGTATATAACGTTATGCATCATATAGTAATGCAACATAACGCTAAACGTTATAACGTAATAGTATAAAACATCGTACGTCATATAGTGATGCGATATAGCGTTATACGTAATAACGTAATAGTATATAACGTTTTACGTCATAACGTAATAGTATATAACGTTGTACGTCATATAGTGATACAATATATCGTTATACGACCGAAAGAGAGGCAATAAAACGTTATACGTCATATAGTGATGCGATATAACGTTATACGTCATAACGTAATAGTATATAACGCTATACGTAATAACGTAATAGTATATAACGCTATACGTCATATAGTGGTGCACTATAACGTTATAGGTCCTACAGTGATGGAATATAACGTTATACGTCATATAGTGGTGCAATATAACGTTAAACGTTATAACGTAATAGTATAAAACATCGTACGTCATATAGTGATGCGATATAACGCTATACATTATAACGTAATAGTATATAACGCTATACGTCATATAGTGGTGCACTATAACGTTATAGGTCCTACAGTGATGGAATATAACGTTATACATTATAACGTAATAGTATATAACTTTATACGCCATATAGTGATGCAATATATCGTTATACGTCATATAGTGATGCGATATAACGTTATAGGTCCTATAGTGATGGAATATAACGTTATAGTATATAACGCAATAGTACATAACGTTATACGTCATAACGTAATAGTATATAACGTTATACGTCATATAGTGGTGCAATATCACGTTAAAGGCCTTATAGTGATGGAATATAACGTTATACATTATAACGTAATAGTATATAACGTATACGTTATAACGTAATAGTATATAACGTTATACGTCATAACGTAATAGTATATAACGTTATACGTCATATAGTGGTGCAATATAACGTTATAGGTCTTATAGTGATGGCATATAACGTTATACATTATAACGTAATAGTATATAACGTTTTACGTCGTAACGTAATAGTATATAACGTTATACGTCATAACGTAATAGTATATAACGTTATAGGTCATATAGTGGTGCAATATAACGTTATAGGTCTCACAGTGATGGAATATAACGTTATACATTATAACGTAATAGTATATAACGTTATACGTCATAACGTAATAGTATATAACGTTATACGTTATAACGTAATAGTATATAACGTTATACGTCATATAGTGATGCAATATATCGTTATACGACCGAAAGAGAGGCAATAAAACGTTATACGTCATATAGTGATGCGATATAACGTTATACGTAATAACGTAATAGTATATGACCTTATACGCAATATTGTGATGCAATATATCGTTATACGGCCTATAGTTATGCAATACAACGTTATACCTTATAACCTTACAGTACATGACGTTATACCTTATAACGTAATAGTATACGTTATACGTCACAACGTAATTGTATATAACGTTATACGTTATAACGTAATAGTATATAACGTTATACGTCATATAGTGGTGCAATATATCGTTATACGTCATATAATGATTCGATATAATGTTATACAATATAACCTAATAGTATGTAACGTTATACGACATAACGTAATAGAATATAACGTTATAGGTTATAACGTAATAGTATATAACGTTATACCTCATATTGTGATGCGATATAACTTTATACGTTATAACATAATTGTATACAACGTGATACGTCATAACGTAATAGTATATAACGTTATACGTCATATAGTGATGCAATATATCGCTATACGACAGAAAGAGAGGCAATAAAACGTTATACGTCATATAGTGATGCGATATAACGTTATACGTAATAACGTAATAGTGTATAACGTTATACGCCATATTGTGATGCAATATATCGTTATTAGTCCTATAGATATGCAATACAACGTTATACCTTATAACCTAACAGTATATGACGTTATACCTTATAACGTAATAGTATATAACGTTATACGTCATAACGTAATAGTATATAACGTTATACGCCACATAGTGATGCAATATATCGTTATACGTCATATAGTGATGCAATATAATGTTATACTTCATATTGTGATGCGATATAATTTTATACATTATAACGTAATAGTATGTAACGTTATACGTAATAACGTAATAGTATATAACGTTATACGTCATATAGAGGTGCAATATAACGTTAAACGTTATAACGTAATAGTATAAAACATCGTACGTCATATAGTGATGCGATATAACGTTATACGTAATGACGTAATGGTATATAACGCTATACGTCATTTAGTGGTGCACTATAACGTTATAGGTCCTACAGTGATGGAATATAACGTTATACATTATAACGTAATAGTATATAACGTTATACGCCATATAGTGATGCAATATGTCGTTATACGTCCTATAGTTATGCAATACAACGTTATACCTTGTAACCTTATAGTATATGACGTTATACCTTATAATGTAATAGTATATAACGTTATACGTCATATAGTGATGCAATATATCGTTATGCGTCATATAGTGATGCGATATAACGTTATAGGTCCAATAGTGATGGAATATAACGTTATAGTATAAAAGGTAATAATACATAACGTTATACGTCATAACGTAATAGTATATAACGTTATACGTCATGTAGTGGTGCAATATACCGTTATAGGCCTTATAGTGATGGAATATAACGTTATACATTATAACGTAATAGTATATAACGCTATACGTCATAACGTAATAGTACATAACGTTATACGTCATAACGTAATCGTATATAACGTTATACGTCATGTAGTGGTGCAATATAACGTTATAGGCCTTATAGTGATGGAATATAACGTTATACGTCATAACGTAATAGTACATAACGTTATACGTCATAACGTAATAGTATATAACGTTATACGTCATGTAGTGGTGCAATATAACGTTATAGGCCTTATAGTGATGGATTATAACGTTATACATTATAACGTAATAGTATATAACGTTATACGTCATAACGTAATAGTATATAACGTTATACGTCACATAGTGATGCAATATATCGTTATACGTCATATAGTGATGCAATATAATGTTATACTTCATATTGTGATGCGATATAATTTTATACGTTATAACGTAA